>NC_056733.1:1852541818-1852581818 GCF_019279795.1 Protopterus annectens
AGTCAAGGAACTCTCCAGTTTTGCAGTGCAACCATTACCTGCTATGGAAGCAGTTTTTCTCACTATTTACTGTTGTAGTATTTCATTTCACAGAGTATGACATCTCACTGCATACAGTAATAAAGTACTTATCTATTTCAGTGAAGAAACCATAATATCATCATGTGCCATCAAAAAGTTGTTGATGAGTCAATTCATTCTATTAATAAATGAAAAACATATAGCATTGCTTAACAGGAATTCCAGATTAAACGAGTAAATGGGTGAAAAGGTGAAAACAGAAAAGCGCCACTGTGATTACATAGGACTGTGAGGCTAGCAGTTAAGACAGAAGATAGAGCTCACGTAAAGCAGAGAAGTGAAGCAGAGAAGTGTTCCCTCAAGTTCTTTTATATCACATTCCTGTCCCAGACTGATATTTTCTTGGTACTACAGCTTTCCTGTTTTAAATGTTGCTTTTGCACGTTTATCAAGACCAAATGACATTCTTATATCATCTCAGATAGTTTTGACCACTTGTAGTTGTGCTTTCACTTCCTCATCTATTGAATTATACAGTTTTAAATCATCCAAAAAACAAGAACATTTTTTTCACTTTGTTGTTTTCTGGGAGTCAGTTGTAGCCAAGACATAAGTCTATTAAGTAGACAGCTTAGTGGGTTAAGGGCAAGACAAGAGAGGAGAGGTTACAGAGTCACCTGTAATATCCCCGTTTGAAATTTTATCCCTAGACTAATAATTTGTCTTTTATCATGGCTTAGTTGTAAAGTGGTTTGCCACAGTTTCATGGTCACTGTAAGGTAAGTGATCAATGTACGGTATATCTTATAGATTTTTATGTACTCTTTTATCCATGAAGGTGGGATGCTGTCAAATGCATTTTGTAGTTTATCCATCATAGATAGATTCTTCCCCTTTTTACAGTTCTCAATTATGAATTTATTTAACAACAAATTATCCTTTGTTCCATATGATTTTCTTTTGTTCTATTGCCATGATTGAGTTTTCTTTTAAGTGACTATAAACTCTGTCAGTATCATTTCCAGTGTATAGTTTATACATCATCAGAAGGCAAGTTTAGTCTATAATTTTTACGATGCATTGCAGGATCGCTCTTAAGGAAGAGTATCATGTTTCCTGTCGTTAACCAGGCTGGCGTCTGTCTGGGGTGCATATATAAATAGCTCTTACTCATGGCTAAGTATTAATATAAAGATGCTAATACTATTAGCCAGAAGTTAGGTACTGCATCTAGACATTGGGTTTTCCAGTTAGGAGCTTTTCTTAATTTTATTTCAATTTCTCGTCACTTCATCCAGTTTCATATCCTATACATTTGAAGTTCTTATTCATCCTTTTACATTTTATATCCATTCAGCATCTTTGTTATGTTCCACAGTATCTTCATAAATATTTCTCCAAAATGTGTCTGTCTCCCTTTCTGGTGGTGTTTCTATTGCTTTTGCATTGTTTCCAGATTCTCTATAAAGCTTTTTTGGGTCATCAATAAATTGTTTATTTTGTACTTTTCCTTTATATTTGTCTTTATATCTTCAATTTTTTTCTGCTTGTGCTGAGATCTTTAGTTTATATCTTCACCCTTAAGAGTGAACCTGCAAGATATCCAAAATAAGGACATGACACACAAACCCACATATACAGAGGTACTTACTAGAAGCCTACCAAAGAATTCGAGACCTCCCAAATGTAAACTACTTGCACACACTACATTGCAAATAGAAACCGCCACACATAATAACACAAACATCAGTGTCTCAGCAAATAAGCCCATACAGAAAAACACCTCAAAACCTAATGTTTTGGTCATAGGTGGCTCCATAGTGAGACACACAGATGTCCCCCTCACCAGGCTGGACAAGGAAAGGGTCACTTTCAGCTGTCTGTAAGGTGCCAGGAGTCATCTAGTCATGCAATCACTCAAATCACTCAATGACAAGTACCATTATGACTTGTCATGGTTCATGTTGGAGTGAATGACTTGAGATGTTCCTCTCTGAACTATAAACATGACTGAGCTCTTTGATTATGTGTCCCAGGCAGGTATGAACCTAGCCCTAAGCAGCATTCTACCCTCATCTAGGATGATGCCTTGATATAGACACAAAATGACCGACTTCAACAATTGGCATGGCTTCTGGTGTCAGTCTAGTGGGATCCAGTATTTGTAGCCTGGGAAGAGATGGTGGACAGTCCATGCTGTTTTGCTAGAGATGGTCTGCGTCTCTCTCTCCTTTAGACTTTTGGATACTGGCAGAAGCACTTGCCACCCCTATAGTATCTTTTTAGGCAATATCAAAACAGCAACACTTCCGACGTAGCAACATCCTCTCATGATAAACTCAAGGTTCTTCTGCTTAAAGCTAGGAGTCTAAACAGGAAAATGCATTCTCTGGAAGCACTCCTCAACTTAGAAGATGCTGTTATATGTACAGACATCGAGATACATGTTCAGATCTCAATCCGAGTAGGAAAGAACCAAAGGTGGAGGTGTATCCATCTTCATTAAAGTCAAATACATCTTGAGACTGATCAAACAGTATGACTCTCTTGAGCTACTCCATGTCCAATTAACTATAGGCAAAATACGCTACCACATCATTGCTATCTATAGGCCCCTCACCATGAACCAAGAAAAGCACACCAAATACCTGGACTTACTCGAATTACTCATCACACAGCCAAACATATTAGTCATGGGTGACTTCAAATATCCTTCCATCGACTGGGAAACGTGCACTAGCACAAACATGCTCACCCAGAGGTTTCTGGACTTTGTCAATACAAATGTTCTGGAACAGAGATAGTCAGCACCCCCACAAGGGGCTTGAATGTCCTAGACACTCACCAACATGGGGGGATCATTGCACTGCCCCTGTGTGATGCCCTCCCTGGTGAGATCGGTCCATAAATCAATCTATTTCAAAGTAGCTTTGGGGCCTAACACCCCTTCAGGACCAAAAAAATTAAAACATTTTTCTAAAGCTAACTACAGCCTACAAAGTGATGGAATAAAAAGCTTCAACCCCCCCCCCCCCAAATCACAGTAGACAGTGACTCTTATGCAGAAGTGTATGCAAATGGTCTGTATAATCACTTAAGCAACTGTATAGACTTGGCAGTACCTGACCGGATCAAAACAAAGTTCCACCAAAAAACAAGCCATGAGGGAACTAACTTAGCAGAGGAAGAATTCTCTACACAGCTAGAGCAAGCAAATCAAAAATCTTGTCAAGTCCTCTAAAGCTAATTATGAAGCTAAAATATCAACTAGCTAAGGATAACCATAAGACATTTTTTAACTACGTCCTAAATCTAAAAGGGAATGCCGAGCCATGTGCTGAACTGGTAGTAAATGGTACCACTCATACTATGCTGGAGGACATTGCCAAACTCCTAGCTGACAGATTTGGCACAAACTTTACCCCCTGTCCCCACCAGCCATACCACAAAATATACCTGACACCAGTACTCTGCCTACTATTTACAGAGAACAGGTTATATCTGCACTTTCCGAGGCCAAAAACACAGTTTCAGTGGGACCAGATAACATCCCTGGTTACTTACTAAGCAGTCTAACTCAGAACCTAGTGGACCCATTTGTGTCCTGTTTAACCGCAGTTTGAGAACTAGCTTTGTTCCAGCAGAGTGAAAAACAGTAACAGTAATCCCCTTTCACAAAGGGGGGCCATCAACCTACCCTGGGAACTACAGACCCATAAATTTACCCAGCCCCATCTGCAAGACCATGGAAATAGTTATCATGGACCTTATCAACAAGGACATAGACAACCTTCAAACTCTAGACCCAACCCAGTTTAACTGTAAGGGGTGATCATGCTTGTTAAACCTGGTAGACTTTGAGAAAGTCAGCAAAACCCTGGATGAAGGAGAGATAGCACATACCAACTACCTTGACCTAGCCAAGGCTTTGGACACAATCCTCCACTCAGGTATTATTGAAAAAAATCTCCCAGCTGGGGATTAACCCTTAATTCACTAGACACATGGCCAGTTGGCTCACAAACAGAACACATACTGTCTACCAGTAGACTAGTCACCAGTGGAGTACCACAAGGATCTGTGCTAGGCCCTTTAGTGTTTGGAATCTATTTCTTGGAAGTCCAGGCAAAAGTATTCACTGATGATTGTAGATTAGGTGCAATCATTGAGTCCCCCAACAATGTTTACATATTGCAGAAGTGGCTAACACAGACAGATGATTTCTGCCAAAGCCAGGAACAAAAACTAAACGCAAAAAAATCCATCGTTATCCCCTTTGGCAATGTGGAATTCCCTGCTAATTGCAATATTGACAGCACCTCCCTAAGTTCAAACCCCGCGGTGTGAGATTTGGGAACACAGGTTGATAACAACATCAACCACCAAGTTGCCACAGTGGTGAGGAAAGCCTTTACACTGCACACCTCATAAGTAAGGGTATCGCATCCAGGTCTAAGGGTGTTATAACTCCACTGTACTCAACCCTCATCAGACCATTAACAGATTACAGTACTCCCTTTTGCATGTACCTCACAAGACACCTGCAGCAGCAGGCTAGACCCCAGCGGTGTCTCACCAAGAAAATACAGGGGCTCCAATCCATGACTTATGTGAATAGACTGAAATCTCTGTCAGCATACTCTGTATCCCATAGATTACTGAGAGGCAACTTGTGCTTAGCCTACAGGGCAGTCTCCAATCCTGCCCTAATGGAAATGCTGAACATCCACAAGTCACACAGCGCAAGAGTCACTTGCTCTCTGGATCTCAGTCTAGCCTGTGACATACAGAAAAAAACAAATTGGCTCCCTAGAAAATTCATAGAATTAGCTTGATGCTCAATAAACCAACACTTAATAGACCAAAAATAAAAACAAAGAGACTTTACTAAAGATATGTTAAAGAAATATATTATCCAGGTACCTGTAGTATGCTAACCAGTGCGAAGAAAAATCAAAATTCAATACATGTTTTAATTCCCAAGAGTAAAGCACCATGTTGGCATATAAAGGGGTGCAAATAGCTCCCATCACCACACATTTAATTTGTTTAACAAATTCACCTTCGAACATAAAATAGTTGTTAATCAGTATGAACTCCATAATAAAATTAATCATTTGCATTAAAAATCGTAAGGACTCTAATAGCCTTGTAAAACAATTCAAGACCTTCTTGCGGTATGGATGTAAATAGATTGATTACATCAGTAGTCGAAAAACAACAATTTTCTGCATTACAACTTTGTTCAAGTTTAGTCAAAATATCCCATGAGTCCTTCAAAAGATGCTGTACTGGGTTCAGAATGTTCTTAAGGTGCCTGTCAATAAAAACAAAAAGGGGGTAGGTGGAACTGCCATTAGCTGAAATAATAATCCTGAAGGGTGGGTGTTGAATATCCTTGTGTATTTTTGGTATCCCAAAAGCCACCAGGATTTAAGGGGATCAACCTTTAAGAAATTGAAAAGATCTAAAGAAATAACTCCCTAAAAGAGTGCATCTTCTACTAAAAGTTGAATTTCCTTAAAGGCAACGGGCACTTCATTCCCGGAAGAAAGTAAATACGTAGTATAATCCAAAAAAAACTTCTGACAGTGAGTTAACATAATCCGTCTTATTGAAAATTACTATACCCCCACCCTTAATAGGCTTCATGAAACATAAAGTTTCATTTTGTCTTAAGTCCTGCATTAAATCAAATAATTCTTAGTCAGGTTATACCTTTTTCTACTGTTCCTGTCACCATTGACGTCAACAAGGGTGGAGTATGAATCAGCAAATATTCTCAAATGCCTGAACAAGGGAATGAAGTGGGGGATTAAAACAACTTTTCCTTCTTAGCATAACTCTACTAGTTGTTGATGTAACCTCTTCTTGAAACATTAGTTGTAAGTTCAGTTTACATGTAAATAACTTAAATTCAGTATTAATATCCACTAAGTCAATCCTAAACGAAAGAACAAATTTAAAACATTTTCTAAAGAGGGTAAAATAAGTTTCATTGATTTTCAAATGTGTATAATTAAAAATATTGAAACCTTGAAAGAAATTAAACTTGCTGTCGTATGTAGTAAAACATTGTTTCATTTCAACAGTAAATCTCTCCATGTTAGTTCCTCCACATTCTCCTCCTCTCCCTGCCTCTCATATGTTTTTCTTAATTTTGGCATAAGAAAACGTTTTGCCTATTCTTGTTTTCTAGGCGTTCTTACCTTCTGAGTGGGGGGTAGTGTTCATCATATTGATTACCATAATAATCTTAGTTTTTAACTTCTAGCTGCTTTTCAGCTGTGAGAAACATTTCTGCAGTTTGTTCTAAGTTGTGGGGATATTTGTAGCATTTCCATATTCAGGCTTATATTTGGGCCTAGTGTTTGTGGAGGCTGTGTGTCTGAGCATATATTCAGGGACATCTTGATTTAGCCAAAGCCATCAGGCATTTCAGTGAGAGAGAATTGTTTGAGGTCATTGGCTGACTGAGGTCACCTGGACTACAGCTTAGACTAAGCACCTCATTGGTTCTTTTGAGATTTCTTTCTTAAAAGCTGTCTCAGGTTTCAACTTTCTGTTACCTAAGAAGTTCAGTTGTGAGTGTTCTGCCATTTCACACTGAGCTGTTCAAAGGAAAGACACTGAGGAAACTTGGAGCTATAATATATACCATTAAGTATCCTGTTTTTTGTTTATTTTGTTCTTTATTTCTTTGTTATTTATAGCACTTTGTGTACTGTGTATTTTTCTAGCTAGTTTTACTGTGTGTGAGGTATTAACTGGAAATTGTCCACTTTTATTAAACATCTGTTGGGTTGTTCATAGGTTCATACTAGGCTATCTGCCCTAGGGCATTTATAAGCCTAGCCAGAGTGTGTGTGGCTTTCACCACCCCTTAAGATGAGAATACTATACCCATTAGTTTGCTGTGCCTCTGTCCAGCAGTGACACAGAGATGATTCCCGGGGTAAACCTAAGATCTTCCATCCACTCGTCAAGATTCCTCTTGAACAGAGTCAGTGAGGGGCTCTGCCTCACATGGACTGGGATTCTGTTCCATAGTGTAGGGAGTCTCTGGGTGATGAATCTGTCCCTCCAGCACGCCCTGTTTATATCCGTGTTGAGGTTTAAGTCTCTTGCTCTCGTGGCTCTGGTGGATTTGGATTTTTTGAGGTGGAGCATGTCCATTAATTCCGGGTTGGACATGGCCTTGTATGTCAGGCACAGCTCACCTCTGAGCAGATGGTATGCGACTGAATAGAGCTGGAGTTTCTTCAGTCGGGCAGCGTATGACATATGTTTGAGCCCCTTTATCCTTTTGGTGAGGAACTTTTGGGGTCTTTCCAACTGCTGCAGGTGTCGGGTAAGGTACATTCCAAATGGGGCATTGTACTCAATCATTGGTCTGATAAGTGAAGAGTACAGGGGTACAATGACCTCTCCTGATCTGGATGTGAATCCCTTCATGATCAGGTGGGCAATGTAGAAGGTCTTCCTAACCACTTTGGCAATGTGAGTGTCAAAAGAGAGGTTACTGTCAACTTGGGTCCCCAGGTCCCTGATAACTTCTTCCGTGTTTAATGGATTACCATCTATGTGGTAATTAGGGGTTACCTTGTTTTTCCCAAAGGGTATGACTATACATTTTTTGGCATTTAGCTTAAGGCCATGGCTCTGGCACCAGTTATCCATTTCTATGAGACCTCTCTGGAGGATGTCTGTGTCTGATGGAGTGTAAATTATGGTGCCCAGTTTGCAGTCATCTGCAAATTTTGTCAGCCACAACCCCCCTATGTTTGCCTGCACTTCAGAAAAATAAATGCTGAACAAGAGGGGGCCCAGGACTGAGCCCTGTAGGACACCGCTCGTGACCGGCTTAGAGTCTGACATGGCACCAGCAACTCTAACCCTGTGTGTTCTGTCCTTGAGCCAGTTTGCAACCCATCTTGTGACATATAGGTTTACATCTAAGCTGGTGAGCTTTTCTATGATGCCCGAGTGGGGTATTGTGTCGAACGCTTTTGCTAGGTCAAGGTAGGCTGTGTGAACTGCCTTACCCTCATCAATGGCCTTAGTGACTGTTTCGAAAAAGTTGACCAAGTTCAAGAGGCAGGATCTGCCCTTGACAAAGCCAAATTGGGTAGTATCCAGTGTCTGTAGGTCCCCAATGTCTTTATTTATGAGTTCCATTATGATCCTCTCCATAGCTTTGCAGACAAGGCTCGTCAAGCTTATGGGGCGGTAATTTCCAGGGTCTGTAGAAGCACCGCCTTTGTGGAGTGGGACCACAGTTGCCGTATGCCATTCTTTGGGTATGTATCCTGTAGTAAGGCTAAGATTAAACAGCAGCCTTATGTGTGGGTTTAGTTCCTCATTGAGTTTGTGTAGCACACAGCCGGGGACACCGTCCGGTCCCATTGATGCTGTGTTTTTTGCTTTAGAGAGAGCAGCTCTCACCTGGGCATCTGAGATGTTTGGGAGGCTAGACTCTGGTGGGATAGATATTTCTCCTTTTGGGGGGGAGGGAGGGGAGAAATTTGCACTGAACCTGTCTGCCAGTATGTTGACAATGTCTGTGGGTTCAGTGATTTTTTTATCATTTTGGACTAATTCTGAGCATATCTGGGAGTTTCCACCCAGGTTTCTAACATAGCTAAAGAAGGCCTTATGATTGTCTTTTGTGTCATTAGCAATTTTTCTCTCAAAGTTGGCCTTGTTTGTTTCTGATAACTTGCTGCAGTTAAACTCTTTTTTCTAGAGGCTCCTTTAGCTGTTTAAAACTTTCATTTAAAGGCTCACTGCTGCTTTTCAGCTGTGAGAAACATTTCTGCAGTTTGTTCTAAGTAGTGGGGATATTTGTAGCATTTCCATATTCAGGCTTGTATTTGGGCCTAGTGTTTGTGGAGGCTGTGTGTCTGAGCACATATTCAGGGACATCTTGGTTTAGCCAAAGCCATCAGGCATTTCAGTGAGAGAGAATTGTTTGAGGTCATTGGCTGACTGAGGTCACCTGGACTACAGCTTAGACTAAGCACCTCATTGGTTCTTTGAGATTTCTTTCTTAAAAGCTGTCGCAGGTTTCAACTTTCTGTTACCTAAGAAGTTCAGTTGTGAGTGTTCTGCCATTTCACACTGAGCTGTTCGAAGGGAAGTCACTGAGGAAACTCGGAGCTATAATATATAACATTAAGTATCCTGTTTTTTGTTTATTTTGTTCTTTATTTCTTTGTTATTTATAGCACTTTGTGTACTGTGTATTTTTCTAGCTAGTTTCACTGTGTGTGAGGTATTAACTGGAAATTGTCCACTTTTATTAAGCATCTGTTGGGTTATTTGTTTCTGATAACTTGTTGCAGTTAAACTCTTTTTTCTAGAGGCTCCTTTAGCTGTTTAAAACTTTCATTTAAAGGCTCACTGCTGATTTTCAGCTGTGAGAAACATTTTGGCAGTTTGTTTTCCACCCTCCCTCCCTGTTGGTATAGTGTTTTTATAGTTGGTGGCTTTGCAGTTGCCCACCCCTAGTGTAAATTTGATCTGGGACCCTCCTCCCAGTCTAGTGTTATTACCTCATTCTACCCAGTACAGGGAGAACATTTAAGAAGGCCAATCAGCTTAGTTTCTGCTACTCCTTTCTCTCTTTCCTTTCTATCTTTCCACTTTAAAAAAAAATGTATCTGCTTTTACTGTATTTGTGTTTCTTCCTACTTTATTTTGCTTTTGTGTCATGTTAAAAGTACTCAGTTGTATTTATTACTGCTTGGTGTAACTCATTCTAAGCCTTTTAGTTTAAGCACTTGGGCTTCAGACCAGTTGTTTTACATTAAGAAGGTTTGTGGTCTGTACTGTAGTGGTAGAACAGGTAGCTTACATCCTTCTAAGTTGGGAACTGCTGATTGAGGGCTCAGTGTCTGTTATTCTAAAAGTGTATTAATTCTGGTTTAAGCACTTGGGCTTCAGGTCAGTTATTTTAATTATGAGGGTTTGTGGTCTGCACTCTTGTGGGGGGAGAGGCTGGACTCTGCCCTTCTGAGCTGGGAATTTCTGGTTAAAGGCTTATAGTGCCTGCATATTTGAACTGTTTCTTACTGAAATTGGTACACCTTGTTTGCTTCAGACCAGTTGTTTTACATTAGGAAGGTTTGTGGCCTGCACTGTGGTGGCAGGACGGGTAGCTTACATCCTTCTAAGTTGGGAACTGCTGATTGAGGGCTCAGTGTCTGTTATTCTAAAAGTGTATTAGTTCTGGTTTAAGCACGTGGGCTTCAGGCCAGTTATTTTACATTAAGAAGGTTCATGGTCTGCACTCTTGTGGGAGGAGAGGCTGGACTCTGCCCTTCTGAGCTGGGAATTTCTGGTTAAAGGCTTATAGTGCCTGCATATTTGAACTGTTTCTTACTAAAATTGGTACACCTTGTTTGCTGTAGCATAGACTAGATCCAGGCCTGCTGAATCTATGTTTGTATGCTTGTTGTTTGTTTGCTTGTTATTTCCCTGAAACACTAATTCCACCTAAAACACAGCTTTTCAGTGCTTCTGTGGATCCCTAGTGATATCTGCATTGCTTACTGTACTTATTTCCTTGTTTCACTTGAAAGAAAGTTACTGTTTGTCGTTTTTGCATTTAAGTTACCTGTAACACATTGCATTAAGTTACCAGGCACTTGCTCACTAAGTCAGCACTAAAAAATTAAAAGCACTACACCCTCACAAACTCCCCTTGAGTACCTTGTTCCCCATTGGCCCTTTTTTCAATTATAAAGGAATTCCCAATACTACTCTAGCATGTCCAAAGGTCAGTTGTCAATCTCCTCTCCAGTCCAGCTGGTGAATCTGGGAATCTTGAGGCAATGTTACAAATGCCTCATGTACACAGACAACCCTCTCCTCCTCCCAACAAATTCCAACACATGTGAGAGATGCAACCATATAGCCATACTGGAGGCTAAGCTCTCTCAACTCAGTACTGGCGTAACCAGTCAGGAGGAGAAGGAAACCACACTCACTAAATTCCAATCTCACATAGACCTACCACGACAACAAACCAAACACATAAACACACAAAAACATACTCGAAGGCTCTAAATAAAAATCTGCCTAAGCAGCAGAGAACTCCAAAGCAGACACCCAAGCAACCGCTACCCCAAAACAAAACACATAGCTCACAAAGTCAGTGTGCCAAACAGTCACAGCCCTTAAGGCTAAACAACACACCCGATACACTTGTAATAGGTGACTCTATCGTCAGGCACACTGACGTCCCGCTCACCAGGCTAAACAAGGAGAAGGTCACGCTGAGCTGCCTGTCGGGTGCTAGGATCCGCCACATAACACAAGCACTCAGGTTACTCCAAGGCAAGTACAAATATGACTCAGTCATTGTCCATGCTTGTGTGAATGACCTGAGATGTACCTCCCTGGACTACATGAAAAGAAACATAGAGGAGCACTCTGAACATGTAGCCCAGGCAGGTATGCCCCTGACCTTGAGTAGCATCTTATCCTCACCAAGAATGATGCCACAATATGAAGACAAGATGATCAATTTCAACAATTGGCTTAAGTATTGGTGTCATTCAAAGGGGATCCAATGCCTGTCAGCCTGGGATGACATGCTCGACAAGCCACAATGCTTTGCTAGGGACGGCATGCACCTGACACCCCTAGGCTTTCGGATATTGGCAAAGGCACTTGCTACCCCCATAGTGCCTTTTTTAGGCAAGGCTCAAAAGACAAACCCACCTCCGTAGGTATCACAAGGGATAAGAAACTAAGAGTAATGCTACTCAACGCCAGAAGTCTAAACCTCAAGATGCACGCACTCAAAACTCTCCTTAGCATGGAGAACATTGATATCTGTGCAGTAACAGAAACCTGGTTCAAGGCTCCCAAGAGCAACCCAGCACTACCAGGTTATACCTCATACCATGCTTTTTGGCCCCAAAACTTGGACCGAACCACAAAAGGAGGGGGAGTATCAATATCCGTCAAAGATTCCCACACCTCCAGGTTGGTGGAACAGCACAAAGCATCAGAGACTATCCATGTGCAGCTAACAGTGGGTAAAACTGCCTTCCAGTTTATAGCCTGCTACAGACCACCCTCCCAAACCCAGGAACCCCACTCGGCCTTCCTGAGAACAGTGGAAAATATGAAGGTGTCTCCAAACACCATTATATTGGGCGACTTCAACTACCCAAACATAGACTGGGAGCATTACTCTAGCTCCAACACCCTAGCCCAAAGGTTCCTAGAATTTATAAACTCAAATGTTATGGAACAACTTGTTACCACTCCCACAAGAGGGGAAAACATACTGGACCTGCTGATCATCAACATGGGGACTCTATGCTCCAGACCAGAATTGTATCCCTCACTGGTAAGATCAGACCATAAACTAATCTCACTGGATATTCACATCCTGACCCCACCCCCTGCCCAGAAAACCACAGTGAAAAACTTCTCTAAAGCAAATTTCACGCTCCTCAAAACCGAGGTGGGATCCTTCAAAGCCCCGGGCCTGTGGAAAATACAGCCCAGACCACAGAATCCTTTATAAATGCATTCTATGAACACCTTCAGGAATGCATGGATCATGCAATCCCAAATAAAACCAAGACCCAATCCTCCAAAGGCAGACGTCCTGTCTGGTGGACTCCAGCCATAAACAAACTATACAATAGAAGGAGGAAGCTACTACATGATAGAGCAAAATCCCAAAAAGGGAAGGCATCTCTGATCAGTATTAGCAAAAAACTACGGGCACTCATAAAATCGACTAAGGCCAGCTTCGAGAGACAAATTGTACAGGACACTAAGGATAATCACAAGGCTTTCTTTAGTTATGTTAGGAACCTGGGTGGGAATTCCCAGATATGCTCAGAATTAGTCCAAAATGACAAAAAATACACCAAACCCACAGACATTGCCAACATCCTAGCTGACAGGTTCAGCGCAAACTCCCACCCCCCCCCCCACCAACAGGGCAAATATCTATCCCAGCAGAGTGCTGCCTCCCTGACATCTCAGATGCTCAGGTAAGAGCGGCCCTCTCCAAAGCAAAAACACAGCATCAATGGGATCAGACAGTGTCCCGGGCTGCGTCCTACATGACCTCCAAGAAGAGCTAAACCCAAACATAAAACTACTGTTCAATCTCAGCCTTACTACAGGATATGTACCCAAAGAGTGGCGTGCAGCAACAGTGGTCCCTTTCCACAAAGGTGGTGCCTCAACAGATCCTGGAAACTATCGCCCCATAAGCCTGACTAGCTTGGTCTGCAAAGCTATGGAAAGGATCATCATGGACCTCATAAATAAAGATATTGGGGACCTAAAGACACTGGATCCTACCCAGTTCGGCTTTGTTAAGGGCAGATCCTGCCTCTTAAACCTGGTTGATTTCTTTGAAACAGTCACCAAGGCCATTGACGAGGGGAAGGTGGTCCACACAGCCTACCTGAACCTCGCAAAAGCCTTCGATACAATACCCCACTTGGGCATTATAGATAAGCTCACCAGCTTAAATATAAACCCCTATGTCACTAGATTGGTTGCAAACTGGCTCAAGGACAGAACCCACATGGTTAGAATTGCTGGAGCCATGTCAGACTCCAAACCAGTTACAAGTGGCGTCCCACAAGGCTCAGTCCTGGGACGTCTCTTGTTCGGTATATATTTCTCGGAGGTACAGGCCAACATGGAAGGACTGTGGCTGACCAAGTTCGCAGTTGACTGCAAACTGGGCACCATAATCGACTCTCCAGCCAACACAAGCATCCTCCAAAAGGGCCTCATAGAAACAGACAACTGGTGCCAGAGCCGTGGCCTCAAGCTAAACGCCAAAAAGTGTATAGTCATCCCCTTTAGCAAAAACAAAGTGCCCACAAATTACCACATAGGTGGTAATCCATTAAGTAAAGAAGAAGTAATTAGGGACCTGGGGACCCAAGTTGATAGCAATCTCTCATTTGACAACCACGTGGCCAAAGTGGTTAGAAAAGCATTTTATATAGCCCACCTAATCATGAAGGGATTCACATCTAGATCAGGGGAGGTCATCGTGCCTCTTTACTCATCCCTCATCAGGCCCATAATTGAGTACAATGCCCCTTTTTGGATGTACCTTACCAGACACCTGCAGCAACTGGAAAGACCCCAAAAGTACCTCACCAAGAGGATCAAAGGGCTCAAACAGATGCCATATGCTGCCCGGTTAAAGAAACTCCAGCTCTACTCAGTGACATACCGCCTGCTCAGAGGCGATCTGTGCCTGACATATAAAGCCATGTCCAACCTGGAATTAATGGACATGCTGCACCTCAGAAAATTCAAATCCCATTGAGCTACGCGCTCGAGAGACTTGAACCTCAGCACTGAAATAAATAGGACATGCTGGAGGGACAGATTCATAACCCAGAGGCTCCCTTCACTCTGGAATAAAATCCCAGTCCAGGTTAGGCAGAGTCCCTCACTGACTCTCTTCAAGAGGAATCTTGATGAGTGGATGGGAGATCGTAGGTTTACCCCGGGTATCACTTCTTTGTCACTGTTAGACAGAGGCACAGTATACTAACCTCGAAACAGGGCATAGCAAAATTAATTTAAAATGGATGGCAAAAGCCAAACACACTCTGGCTAGGCTTTTAAATGCCCTAGGGAAGATAGCCTAGTATGAACCTATGAACCTATAAATGTGTTGAGAATCATTTTGCATATCAAATGAACATTTTCACCCCTTAGGGGTTCACTAAAAGAATAATCAATTTCTGCACTTTGGTTTGAATGCAAGATATATGATTTGGGAAGAGGGTACACTTTCTTAAGCTCGTAATCCTGTTTATCCCTTAATAAATTATGTGTCTGATTTAAATTAAATTAAACATTTTTCTCCACTTTGTTAAAAAAAACATCATATCTTTCAACATTAAATTCAAATAGTAAGTCTTTGACAATATCAACATTTAATGTCTCTTAACTCCCTAAAAAGTTTGTTTATACATCTTTTATTACATTTAGTAATGATCAATTCAAACCCAAAGGCATCAAAAAGATTAAACAGTTCATCCATATCTTTGTCAACAAATGTAAGGCTATTACGAAATTTAAAAATTCTGAGCCCCTTAGGTACGTGTTTACTGCTCAAACTTTCCCTTAAAAACAAATTGTCACACTGTAAGTTACAGTACTTACTATCAGGAGCTTTAACTCAAGTTCATGCATTTTTTTATCGAAGGTTTTTGGCAATTCCTGGGAACAAAATTGTTCTCACATCCCTGGAAGGAAACATCCTTCTGTATCCAGTCATTGAAATTGAATGGGTTCCTCTTTGTGTTGTTAGAAATAATCTCTTCACGGTTCATACTAGTTACTAAATGCTGTGAAGAGCTAGGAAAGTTAATTTCTGGTAAGCCCTCTTCAGTTAAATCTCCATGATTGGCTAATCTTGTTGGAAGATTTGTCATTTCCTTGTTTTTTGGTAACCACAATGTTTAATGGATATTGTTGTTCATTAATCCTCTTATCGAGAGTGGCAGCCTGTTGGGAAAGCATCGCCACTAAATGTTTAAGGTCCCCTTCGGATCTGGTACTGGAATTGAACTTGAGTTTATATGCAATAATTCTTTTTTATGGCCTTGCATATAAGATTAATCAAACTTATGTGTCTGTAGTTCCCTGGGTCTCTTGATCGTCTGCCTTTGCGTAGAGGGATGACCATTGCAGTTCTCTATTCCCTATGAATGAAGCCTGTTTGGAGCATGTGTTTGAACAGTAATTTCCATGGACCTGAAACATCAGGTTTCAAGGAATTTAGGAGGCATTTGCAATATTACCTGCACCCATTGATGTAATATTTTTAGTTCTGGAGAGTGCAGTGAGGACCTGTTCATTAGTGATAGTTGGGGAGAAATGGTAGGAGTCATTTCCTAGGGGGAACTGGGGATGATGGGGGGTGGGGTGAAATTGGAGCTAAATTTATCACCCAGCAAATTTGCTGTATCCTTCAATCTAGTATAGGAAATTTAATTTACTACTAGTTTGGAACACTGTTGGGTGTTCCCTTTAAGGTTGTGTACATAACTGAAAAATGCCTAAAGTTTATCATTAGCCTGGTAGGCTATTTTTTCCTCCATATTGGGTTTTATGGGCTTGATTAGTCTCCCGAGTTGCTTGTTGAAGCAGATGATGCAGTTTTTTTTTGTCTTTTGGGATTAGCCATTCCAATATTTGGACAGAAGTTTCTTTCTTTTGTTGTGCAACTTATTTATACTGGGGGTTCACCTAGGGGGCTTTTTTTTTGTAGTTTGTCCTAAGTTTATTTTGGTTTGGCACCACTGTTCCATGCAGTTATTTAAATTCTTTTAAAGGGTTTATGGTAACTCTTCCTTATAGGTTGTTGTGTTGTCTGAGTTTGGAGAGGCTTTGAAGTAAGCTGTGCCATCGCTTAGTAGGAGGGAGTTCTTGATATCAGAGTATAGGCAAAGAGAAAGAAGTAGGGACATCCCAACTGAAAGACCAGTACCGGTAGAGTTTTTAGTAGAATCTAGAACAGAAGCTTCCATTAAAAACGGAATAATTAGTACAGCATATAAAAGATTGCATGGTAACTATAAGAATCAATCAGGGAAGGTCAGAAAGGATTGAGAAGAGAGATTGGATAAGCAGTTCACAAAGAAACAATGGGAAGATATATGTATGTCTCTCAAATATGCAAAGAAATTTAGAAGATTTAGAGTTTTTGCCTGGAAATGTTTGCATAGATATTTCTATACCCCAAGTAGACTCCAGAGAATTTTTCCTCTGGCAGACAGCAAGTGATGGCATTGTGTCGGGGAAGAAGGAGGTAATTGGGAGCACATTTTCTGGGAGTGCAGTGGATTGGCAGAATTTAAGGATTCCTTGCAGGATGCACTGCCAGAGATGCTGGGTGGGCAGATTGGTCGGTTGAGGGTGATGATTTTTCTAAGCTATGATACAGAATCAGTATTGCCTAGGCATGGTAAGGCCTTGCTGTGTCTAATAATGGTGGCTGCCAAAAAAGCATCTACTAGAAAATGGAAATCAAACTCTAAACTGACTATACTTGAAGTAGTGAATATAGTAATAAAGATAAAATAAATGGAATTGAGATCTTTAGAAAAGGGTAGGGGCAAACGACATAGGAAAAAATGGAAATTATGGGAACAATACGTACAAGGGAGGAATGAGGTTTAAAAGGTGGCAGGACTTAAATGAGCTATGTAATGTTTGACTGAAAACGATTGGGTAGATTATAAGTGATGTATATTGTTTGCAAATGGGAGTGTGTCAGAATAGTTTGTGATGTAAAAAGGTTGCAACAAGGATTGTGTCAGTGTGGTTTGTTTTCATTTGTATAAATGTATGATTGTCTATGTAGTAAATGATGGTTTAATAAAGATGTTTCTTGTTTAAAAAAAGTTAGGAATTGAATACTTTATGTAATGTTGCTTAGATTATATGATGTATAGCAATGTATGTGAAGTAAAATGTTTATGTCAATTATAGTGTGATTACTTTTATATGAATGTAAATTTACCTATGACACAAGTGATAATTCAATAAAGGTGTTTGAAAAAAAAAGGTTCTGAGGTCTGCTGGGAGTTCAGCCTTTATATCTCTTTCAAGAATGATCACTTTGTGATTTTGTCTAACCATTGAGGACATTATATGGTGGAGGGTGTGAAATATTTGTTCATATTTGTGAATACCAGATCCAGGATATTTGCACTTCCAGTAGGTATGCAGATTAGCTGTTCCAGCATATTTGCGTTGACAAAATCCAAGAATTTTTGAACCTGCATGTTAGTGTTTATGTATGTATCACTGTTTATGGTGGAATAGTTGAAATCACAAATGAATATGGTGTTGAGCTGAATTGTGAGTGACTCCAGGACATTTAAGCATATGATATGGTTATTCTGGGTCATAGAAAGGAACCTTTAGATAGCAAGAATGTGGTAATAGACTTTGCCTAAGGTTAGCAGGACATGGAGTAGCTCAAACATGAAATATTTTTTGAACAATACAGAGATGCTCTTCCTTTTTATGTAGCTTGATACAACTCCACCTCTTGTTTCTTCTCGTGCAGTAGCTGGTCTAAATATGTGGAAGGTATTATAGCCTAGTTGTGGCAGGGTGCCTTCCTTGGCTTTAAACCATGTCTCAGTAACTGTACAGATGTCAACACTCTCCAGAGTGAGATTTGCTTCCAGAGAGTGGAACATCTTGTTAAGACTCCTACCACTGAGCAGTAACACCTTTATATTATGTTGCAAAGAATTTACTATTTTGAAATATTTATCAGATTGGCATTGCCTAAAAAAGACAATCTACAGGTGGAAATTGATTTGGACAATATACGAAAGCAGAGTGGGGACAAGTACAGACCATCCCTGGCAAATCAGTGTGGCTATCAATCAAGTCCTCCTAATTTGACGAATATTGGACCCCCTTAGAATGACACCAATAGCTAAGCCAATTGTTAAAGTCAGTCATCTTCTTTTTTATACTGTGGTATCATCCTTGGAGAAGGTGGAATGTTGCTCAGTGCTAGGCTCCTATCAGCCTTGGACACATAATCTAAAAGCTGTCTCATGTCTGTCTTCATATCGTCCAGGGAGGTGCATTTCAAGTAACAAACACCCATATGGACTATGACAGAGCCAAAATGGTACTTATGGTTTAGAGTTCTGAGTGCATGTGGGATTTGGCAGATCATTGCCTCTGATAGTTAACTTACCGTGACTATCCCTTTGTTCAGACTTGTGAGGGATTGGCATCATTGTGTCTCACAATAGAATCTCCATCTCCAATATATTGGTCATTGGAGATTCTATTGTGTCTCTCAATAGAAATTTCCAATGACAAGTATCGGGTTCTACGGCAGTTTCCCTTAAGGGCTTAGAGGTTGAGATATTATAAGATGCGGTTGTAAGTGTCCTGTAGATGTTGTCTTTGTAGAGTATTTGGGAGGTTGCTGTGGGCAGCGTATGTGAGGCCTTTGAGATTTGAGTAGATTGCATTTAGGAGTTTAGATGTCTGATTATTAGTAGGTGTAGTAGTTATGTTACTGGAAACATGCTTGGAGATCTCAGTGTCTGTATGCGAGAGCTGTAATTGCATCTCAAACACTTTATCTGTCTGCTTAAGAATAAAGTGTTTGTCAGTAAACATGAGATTATTGCTATGTTGTCCAAAGATGCCAATTTCCACAAGGCTGTCTACAGACTTAAGTAGGAAAGTGCATACCCATGGCTGTGGATCCTATTTCTTGTTATCTATGAGGGGTGGTGCAAATGGCGTTTGGAGTTTGGCTGGGAGAGCGATCTAGGATTGATCTAAAACAACACTGTTGGGTTAATGTTTCTCAGCAGGCAAACTGGCTCAACTAAATACCTGAGAATATAGCAGAGGAAGTTTTAAATGGAAAATTCTACTAATTTGTCAAATTCTAATTGGTCTACACAGTGCACTGCAGACCACTGCTGCACAACTATGAGTAGGTTATAGGAGATGAGTTAGAGAGGAATCTAATCATAAAATCATTAAAACTGCAGTATAAGTGTAAATATCCCCCACTCTAATCACTATAATGCCAAAATTAATATATAAAAATATTTATTTAGCTGGTGTAATTCCCAGCAATCCCCGCATTAATCTCCATAATGTCATCAACAATATATTTCAATTCACTGTTGTCATTCACTACTAAATACTCCCACCCTGATCACTGTAATTATAACAAAAATAAAAGATAGAAAACAGACTGACTAACCATTTCCTATGCAAGAGGCAGGAATTAAACCAGATACTGCCTCGTTCAATCATGTACCTCTGATGTCAGTGCTTATAACATAAAGGGGGTAATCAAGGAATGAGTAAACATGAACCTTATATATTGAACTGCAAGTTTGTTAAGCTTAATTCAAACACCGCACTCATTTTAATGTTTAGAGTTGTAAACATGGTAATACATTTTATTAGATTTTGATCCTCAAACACAGGCCTTGAATTTTCCTTGCGAGTGACATATCTGCACATATGTATGGTTTGTTCAAACTGTGCAATTCCTAAGCTATCTTTCCTACTTTTTCTGACATATTTTATCTGGCACCTGTCATGTGCTAAGCTTTCATTTACCTTAGGAAAGCATTTGAAGATTTTTTGGTATGTGTCTGTCTGTTCAGCAGCTGTGTCATTGTTATAATTCTTAATTATTGTTATTGTAAATCACTTTAGTCAGATATTCTCATTCGGATATCCATGTGTTCAGCATACCAAAGGAATGGAATGCTGACAGTGATTTGTCTGCAGTGAATCATACAGCTTCACAAATTAAATAAATTCTGATAGAAAGAATAATGATCTGCTAGCATCTGTATATAAATAGAAAGTAGAGCATTTTGTAACAGCTTGAGAAAATGAAGGTATATTGATGTTTTTTTTTTTCTGCCAGAAAGGAGGCATTTGAAATGAAATTCCTGAATATACTCATACGTATCATAATATATTTTGGTAGTCTAAAAGGCAGTAATAGAAAAAATAGTTTCTTAATGTTTTAGAGTGATTATTCAGTTAATTTTAATTTTTTGGGTTACAAATGCAATTCTGTTTTTTTTTTCTGCTCAGCTGTAGCGATATTTGTTATTTCTGTAGAAGAATTTATAAAATGCAGTTTTAGCAGTAGGATTACTGTTTTATTGTGTGAGCTGGTTTGGGGCTAAAGAGACAGAGAATGCAAATGCTATACAGAAATCAATAGTCTCATGCTTTCTGCAGGCAAAACTACTGAAATTGGCATTTTTTTAACACAGAAGTGTGTGGATGTGCAGACTGTGTGTGTGTGTGTGTGTGTGTGTGTGTGTGTGTGTGTGTGTGTGTGTGTGTGTGTGTGTGTGTGTGTGTGTGAGTATTTGTGTGTGCATGTCTGCATTTCTATATGTCTGTACTTTATGTACATTTATACATTTATATACATATAGAGTATTTTTATACATACGCATGTATGTTCATATATATAAGAATATATATATATATATATATATATATATATATATATATATATATATGGTTCCCTATCAGAAGCCTGAAACACTATAAGCCTGAAAATCAAAATCCTGAAAATTATAGACTGAAAGTTCAAAATCCTGAAAGACCAAAATCCTGAAACTCAAAATCCTGAAAACACAAAATGGACATACTGACATCATTGTGGCTTTGCTATTGTTAGCCCTGTGGTGTTGGGTCATGCGTTGGGTTCAGGTAAGTGCGTTGGTTTTATGTTAGGGTTAGGGGCGGTTTAAGTGAGTTAGGGTTAGGGCGCAGGTTAGGCATGTATGCAATAGTGACAAATATTGGGGTTAGGGGCGGTTTAAGTGAGTTAGGGTTAGGGCGCGGGTCAGGTGAGTGTGCGATAGTGATGAACCTTAGGGTTAAGGTCAGGGTCAGTTGGTAGATATTAATGTCTTTATAGTGACATATTAGCATTATTTGTGTTTTCAGGATTTGAGTTTCAGGATTTTGGTCTTTCAGGATTTTGAACTTTCAGTCTATAGTTTTCAGGATTTTGATTTTCAGGCTTATAGTGTTTCAGGCTTCTGATAGGGAACCATATATATATATATATATATATATATATATATATATATATATATAGTTTTTTTTTTACATTTGTTTACTGTGAAAGTTCAGAGGAGGCCCAGGGAGAAAAGCTCCACTTAACATAATTTCATTAAGTACAATATAGAGGAAACACAAGATAAGTATAGAAAAGACAGGATGCATACATTTTAAAATACATGAAGAAGATACAATATAGAAAATACAGGATGCATACAGGTTACAATAGATAAAGAAGATACAATTTTTACAGTCATTTTAAAGTAGCTTTGTATATACATAGACAATTAACTCATCAGAATACCTGTGGTTGATGGTAGGGTTCACTAGTATATCCATGTCATAGGTTATTGTATTATGTAAGAATATACATGCAAGGTATAAGTTAATGTCCCGAGTAGCAAGAAGTGATGCCTGAAAGTTGACAGTTTTATTTAAAGTCAGAAAAGGCATAACATGCTTCATGGTAGTAATAAATGAGGTAGAGTAGTCATATTTTCTGTAGGAGAAAGATTAATCAGGAGCAGAGCAACGACATAGCCACTTACTAGATAAGTGAGTTTTTAGTGTTTTTTTTTTTTTTTTGTAGACCCCTATATATGTATGTGTATATATATATGTATATATATATATATATATATATATATATAAAACTATATATATATATATATATATATATATATATATATATATATATATATATATATATGTATGGGTCTGCTTCATAATAATGAAAGACCACAGCATCGAATCTCATTTTATCCAGACCAGGTCACTGAAACCACTGTATATCGACAACTCACATTATCGATTTCTGTTTCACTGAATATGTCCACCAGCACTACCAGAACATTACACTCACAGTACCTCCTCAACATATAAACATTATTTAACATAAAATATACCACTTTAAACATTATTACAGGGTGCAAGCCCCCCTGCACCCCCATACCCCCTGTAAATTTTATATACAAACTCCGAGATTGCACTACAGTTGGGTAAGGGTAAATTTCCTGATCCCCACTGTACTGTGAGCTCCATTCAAAATGTTGAAAATCAATAATGTCTTTGTGTCATATCATTTTGAAATGCAGGAGCAACTGTTATACCTGCAGAGTGACCAACCTTAACTACTAAATCTTCTTATGTGTTTTTCAGTACTAACTCTTTAAACTCAAAATGGTTTATGGGAACTTGTTTTTTTTTTCTTATCTGGTGACTGAATGTAGCATTCTGTTTTTCGAAGTTACATCTTCTTAAGTTTTATAAATACATACCTCGACTTCATTTGGAACTTTTGGTGGAGACATTTGATGAAATGGAAATCAATAATGTGAGTTTTCAATATACAGTGGTTTCGATGACCTGGTCTCGATAAAATGAGATTCAATATTGTAGCCTTATGATACTATGAAGTAGACCCATGTATATATATATATATATATATATATATATATATATATATATATATATATATATTATCGGTATGGTTCTACTTTATAATCTCAAAATACGGAAATCTCAAATTTCAGTATCCTGAAACCATAAAGTCGAACGTTCCAAATCCTGAAATCCCAAAACCATGAAACACAAAATCACGAACATAAGCACACCATACACCACACAACACATGCATCATCCAACCCACACTGCACTAGACTAACAAACAAAACACACATAAACACAAAAACACAAACCAACAAACCTACACTACATATAAACGGGGGGCTAGCCCCTGCACTATTGAGTGCACCCCACACCCCCTACTGATATATACTAACTCTGAGATTGCACCAAACAGAAAAAGACAGCAAACTCCCCACAACACACTCTATAGTACCCTTGCGCACACACATCACAAATATACGAATGCCACCACTTTCAACACTTAAACACTCATACTTTTACCTGCTTACCCTAACCCACACATAAAATTTCCAAACACACTCGCATACACTCAAACACATACCTAAAACCCAACAAAATACCCACTTACCTTACATACCAGCTAAATCAACACACTACACAATGCATCCTGCACATACTACTTCCAGCGTCAAATACCAGAACACCATAACCGCGAAGTCGACATTTCCGGATTCACGCTTATGGAGTTTCGGGATTTAAAAAATTCAACTTTATGGTCTTGAGATACTGAAATTTGAGATTTTGAAGATTGCATACTAGTTATTGAAAGACAACTTCTCAAACAGGAAAAAAAAGCCATTTCAGCTGATCAAAAAATATATCTGGGGTCCAGGGTATTTCATGGCATTAAGTCTAAGTTGTAATCTCCCTTACTTCCAACAGTGTTTTGGCATTACCTAGCCCCCCCCCCCCATTGTCACATACTTTATCTATAATGAAAAAAAGAAACTTTTTAAAGTTCCTATAGTTTAATGTATAAATGGGTTAGTGATGGGAAATTATGTTCCAACATTTTTCGGAAAAAGACTTACTCTAACACCTTGCTCCACTATAATAGTTGCCACCCATTTTACTAGAAAAACAATGTAGTCAAAGGACAGGTGATAAGACTTCCAAGGCTAGTAAGTGAAGAGGAGAACTTTATGAAGGAGATGTTCGACTTAATTGAAATGTTTAGTTGTGGAGGTTATCCACTGAAACCTTTGTTATAATCAGAAATGAAGTTATAAGGAAACTTTATGTTTCCTTTCCTCCATTATTAAGGATGGACACAGAGTGAGGATCTAGTGGTTTTTACAACAACAAAAGTGGTGCAACGGTGCTTCAGTACATTGATGAGGCACCTTTATTGAGATCCATTGTTAATACAAGTTGGGACTTGGTGTTCACTGATGAAGTAAAAGAAATTTTAGGAAAAAAGCCACAAGTTACTTTTAGTAGGGGGCAACAATCTAAAAGGAATATTTCAGAATCAGAACAGTACAGGGTTAAACCACAGATCTAAAATGTCTAAATGTGGTATGTGTACAAGTTGGTAGGTTATTAATGATGGCCCATATGTACCCATTCAAGGCTACAAAAGATCTATTAGATGCCCAGGCTATTGCAACTGTAACACTAGAATAGTGGTTTATGTAGCAACCTGTTTGGGTTGTCTGGCATTCTATGTTGGTAAAAACCACATGTAAATTGAGGGAGAGAATTTTAGAACATGCAAGGGATGTTAGGAATAAAAAGACCACTAATGCACTGTATGTGCATAGTTGGAAATGTAGAAACTTTTAAAAGTTTCTTTTTTTCATTATAGATAAAGTATGTGACAATGAGAGGGGGTGATGCCAAAACACTGTTGGAAGTAAGGGAGACTACATGGCAACTTAGACTTAATGCCATGAAATACCCTGGGATTAATGAGTGTTGTTCTATTGCAAGTATTTTAAAATTAAGGACAACATTGATTTGATATTATTTTTACAGTAGTACACCAACTGTTTATGCAATGTGTTTTAATTAAATTATGTTTTTTCATATATTTATATTTACATATATTTCTTATGTCTTTGGTTTTTCTAGATGTGTGAACACACACTTTTGTTTTTATATGGTTTTAAAGGCTTAAGTAATGCAAATTATTTGAATGTTTTATTGTATTATGATGTAATCTAATTTAATATTATAATTAGCATGTGGTATTTAAATGATGCTTAGTACGTATTGAGTACTCTGATGCCCTGTTTATTGTAAGGGTGAAAGTGCTTTGTCTGTTTTGGTATTTGTTAATAAAGCTGGTGTCCGTGATTACAGGAAGTTTGTGGGTTTATTAATTTTTTGTTCATTAACTGGGTTTTAAATTATAAGGGAAATGTGTTTTAAAATGTTATTGCAACCTCATTAAAGATGTTTTCTGTTCCACATAAAGTAATATATTATGTTTCAGAGTAAAGAATCCCCATTTATACTTGATAGCAATAAAAAAGTTAGCTGCATGCAAAAGACTGTGACCCTCAGGAAAGAATTTTGTCATGCAGGTCACTTATGTTGATACTTCAAGAGTGTTTTTTTCATAACATTGCACTGTCTAACCACTAGCTCAGTGTATGCTATGACGTCTGTGATGAACAACATGGTTGTACAAACAAATCCAGTATCTGAGAACTGTATGTGGGGATGTATTTCAGTTAGTGACCAAAGTTTCTCTCTCTCTCTCTCTCTCTCTGTCTCCTTTTCTCTCATCATAAGGGATATTTTTGGGATTAACGGGCTACTTTTTAAAAGAGACATATGAGTGAGGTCACCTGATATTCTACCCTGTCACCCTGAATAGTCAGTCACAATGGTGACTTCATGCATGTGTGTACACACACCTAGCCACCTGCTGACACCTCTTACAGAAGGCGAATGACAGAATAAAAAGAACAGGTATAATAATATGATACATGAAAAAATATAGGCCATAAAATGTAAAGCATGCATTCTGTTATTCTCTCTTCTTATCAAATGTTTAAATGCATGCCCCTAAACATTTAAAGCATCATATTTTTAATGTAAAACATATTGTACCATAACACTACCTTTTGTTTTATTTATAGAAGAAAAAACATTTCTGCTGCTCTTTCTTTTAAATGTCTTATGGTCTTCTCATTATGAATTGGTCCGTACAGACGTGACCCTTAATCTGCAAGATATTATGAAATGCAATTAATAAAAAGCAGGCTTGAATTTTATCACCAATGCTTGGATATCTATATAAAGTTGCATTTATCAGAGTAAGTGAATAGGCAAAACAGGTTATATGCCTGTGACAAACTAGACATTAATGACAAGTTAACCATTTCCTTTTATTGAGGTCAGCTATATATTCTGGTGTTTCTTTAAGAGAGCAAATGTAACATATGTCATTCTCGATTTTGTTCTTTTATTGGTACACTGAAAACCATGCCTACTGTTTGAAACAAGCTTGCTTTTTTTCCCTGAAAAAGCACTTATGTAGAAGTCAGTATAAAGTTGTCCATGTAATAATTTATTTGTTGTTTGAAGTCTGGGAGATGTTCCATTAAATTAATCTGCTTGGCAAACTCCAAGGGTTTATTCCACAAAAGAGCTTCTTTTTGTGACTTTAGTATAAAAAAAACCTCCACGGTCATGACTGATCTCCTTTGCTATTAATGGATGCTGTTTCCTTCCAGGTAAGTGGTGATAAGGTACAGAACTCTAGGAGTGCTGGAAGCAAATGAGAGATCACATGATAATAGCCAGAAAAGAAGGATAGGTGGGTAGATGAAATGCTTTCAAATTAATGGCACTTGTATTAATGATGATAATAGTGTAAACTGAGAATCTCGATTGTATAATCAGCACTTCAGAAGTTACCAAACAAATGCATTTAATGACACATTCCTAGTATGTATGTCTGTCTACTACTGGACTGCTTTTTTTTTTTTATTATTAAATCCATTAAGTTACACTTGATAGTGTCTTTCATTGATTTGTTACTTGTGGAATAAAATGAATTTCAACAGATGCACCAGTGTAGCAACTATTTTTTAGTGCTGATTTCCTTAGTATTTAGGATTTGATGATCACTATTATGTTAATAGTGTATTTTTTAGTACCCGATGTATCAGGTATTTATGCACAGCCCAAGTATTTCAAGGTTGACCTTAACAGCATATGGAAATGTGCACTATTGCCTTGGACTTTGATTTAAAAAAATGGCACCAAGATATGTTTCATACTGTGCAATTGGAGATCTAAGTTATGTCCACCAGCTTAATTGTCTGTCATGTTATCTTTCCAAAATCAACTAAATCTTGTCAATCCTATTTCATATTCAGTCATATACATGGTATTTTTATGGAGAGGTTAATAATGCTTTTTCAGTACCACCATCCCTTCTTGCTTCTATGTTATGGCTTTCTCACCAGCCAGACAAGCCTAGCACTCCACATTCACAGTAACTGAACAATCTTAAAATGCTTTACTTAAAATTATGCAAAGCACACTGTTAATCAGATATAATCAAAACATGTAACTTTGTACAGGGCAATTCCGATAAAATCGCTAAACAAACAGTTATCTTCAGAAAAATACAAACTGCCATTTAACTGTTTGTACCCCTATTATAATCTGAAAGGGTTACTGAAATTAGCTCTTGATAACATCTAAATGTACAAGTAATTGAAGAAACACAAGCAAATTATAAAAACATAATCTTACTATATCACAGGGGAGTAGGTTCTTAGTTCTTTTCTTTTAATTTCCATGTAAAAGCTGTTTAAAAGTTCATGCATCATTCCCAGTCCCATTTAGAGTCCATCAGCACATTAAACTTGTAACTGAAGCACAGTTCTTAGAAGAAAGGGCCATATTACGTGCTAATAATTCAGAAGGGTATCCTGGTATGTATGAAGATTGATATTCAAGTAAAACTGAATCCTTTGACAAGTTTATGTATTCAAAAAGATTCAAAGATTCAAAAGAAACATTATTGTCAATTAGGAAACACAAGTGCTACCTAAACAAAATGTTGAGTGTCAGCTCTTTTACATGAAAGAAGAAAACAAACAAACAAACAAACAAACAAACAAACACAAAAAAGACAAGACATGATATTTATTAAAGAATAAACAATAACTATAGTACAAAAGTAAATGTCTAGGTAGATGATGCACATGCTTGTACTACTAGATGATTAACACATGAAAAGAAAAGTACACTATACACAGAGGTGAGATTGGGTGATACTGCACATAAGGAAGTGATTAGAATTGCACTTGAATGAGAATATATTAATTTTAGTGTGCAATAAATAAATAGAATTACTGTATAAAAAAAAGAAAAAGAATGAGAGGGTAACAATCTATTATAGTTTTGATACGTCCAGATTTATGTCTGCATTAATGAGTCTGATTGCAGTTGGATAAAAACTGTTCATGAATCCAGAGGTCCTTCAGTGGATACTTCGTAACCTTCTACCAGATGCAAGTTTAGTGAACCAACCATACGCTGGAAGAGAAATGTCACTCGGTATTTCTCAGGACCTCTGTATTTGATATAACTTCCATGACACTTCCACCTCGTGCCTGGTCAACATTTTAAATACTGGTTCTTGAGTAATTGTGTGTGTGTGTGTGTGTGTGTGTGTGTGTGTGTGTGTGTGTGTGTGTGTGTGTGTGTATATGTGTGTGTGTGTGTGTGTGTGTGTGTGTGTGTGTGTGTGTGTGTGTGTGTGTGTGTGTGTGTGTGTGTGTGTGTGTGTGTTTTCTTCTCAACATCTCAGATACATCATTGCAATTATATGTGCCTTAGTTCTATTCAGAAATTGCATATCAGAGATACGGGTTTTCAGAGCAGCATATATACCTTGATATATATGGCACAATGTTTATCTTAACTGAGGCACTACAGGTAAAACTACTTTTGTTTTTCTGATCATATTATCTGCCTGGGCAAAGCCCATTTATACCTTAATAACATTTTTTTATTGTTTCTGAGTTCATTAACCCAGATTTTACTAGATGAAATTAAGACTTCCTTTCAGAGCTGCAACAATCAATTTTTAAAATTATTGGAATAGAGAGCACTATGAATGAATGGATTACACCAGATATAACTGTACATTTTGAGTGTGGGCATAACAATCGTCCAAAAGAACATGTACTTGAAAAAAAATGTATACACTAGCAATTGCATTGCATCCCTTAGCCATTTGAAGAGTGGCACAATGTGTTTTATTTTATTTTATTATAAGGGCAATAATATGATGCTTAAGAAACACTTAAGGAACATTTAACCATAAGGACTCCATATTTTCTAGTGAATGAATAGCAGTGAATATAAATGCTGTTATGATTAAACATTTTTGACTTTTCTAAATTTGTTTTTATTTATCTGAGGTTCAGAATCTTACAACGTGGTAGTCACCATTGAACTTTTAAGTGAGGATTGCAATCACTACTGTTGTTGTTTACATTAGCTGCATTTTAAGGATCACTGTATTCTAAGAATAAGCTAGCAATGAAAATGAGGAAAGGGGAGGTACATCCCAGGTGTGTGCATGAAAAGGTATCCTAAAGGTGGAGCAGAAGACACCTTTCTCACTAATTCAGGCACATTCCACATGGTTATGTGTGTAAGAGGATTTCAGCAAACTTTAAATTGTTTTTTTTTTTGCTTTGCACCAACATTAGTCATATTCATTTTATTGTTTGGGAAGAGGGGGAAGTATTCTCAGTTTGTGAGGGGGAAATTGTATCCATTCATCTTTATAGATTTTGAAGGTACTTTAATTTTTAATTTTCACAGTTGGGCAGTCTGTGCATATTATATTCAGTGTGTGGAACAAGTTTTATAATCACATGCTAGTCTTCTAAGCCAATTTTAAATCTAAATTGGGTTTTATCAGTGACAGATAACTAGCTTCACTTTTTTATTTTATTAGATATTTGCTAACCAGGTTAATCTGACAGAGCAGAAGCTCATTTTCAGCAGAGACCTGAGGAGGAAAGATTCAGTAGTAGTAAGACATAAAAAAATAAGCAGGACAATACAAATACAAGCAGTACAATAAAAAATGCAAGCAGTACAATCACAAAGTCAGTTTTAAAAAGTGCAAAAATAAGACATAGAAGTGTCAAATGATAACACAGTATGGTCAAAAAATTAGGCAAATATGTACAATTAAATATGGTAGAAAGAGATTACAAACAGGTCATGTATATGCATGAGTAAAGAAGCCCAAAAATAAAAGAACAAAAGAGAAGAAAGAAAAGTGGAAGAATATAACCAATTCTTTTTAAAAGAGGAAGGAAGATGAGGATTAGAATGAGGAGGAAAAATGTTCAGGAAGTAAATCTGTGAGGAAATTAACAGTGGTAGCAGCAAGGAGGGAAAACATATTATTAGAGGGTGTCGTTTTGTTGGGTCATTACAGAAACATGACCATTCTTTTTGCAGGCTATCTTTCAGAGCAGCTTTGAAGGAGCCAAGGTAGGAGATAGATCTGACATTCAGAGATACTTTATTCCAAGCTATAGCTGCAGAATGACTATAAAGCAGTTTGCCAGTATTATTATTGGGTTTATAGACTTGCAACTGGTGCTGGTGAGATTTGCGGAGTACACAGTTAGGAGTGTAAGGCTGGATGAGAGTAGAGACAGAAGGGCAAGATGATGGTTTATATAAGACAGAGTGAGCCAGGAGAAGCTGAGGAAGTAGCATTTGGTGATGGAATTTAAGCCAATGCAGGTTTTTTTAGGGCTATACAGTGATGAGTATGATAAGGTTTGTTGGAAGCAAATTCTGCACTTTTGTTGTATGTAAATTCTAGTCTAGCCATGAGATTAGACTGGAAAAATGTGAGTACAGGGGCAGTGTAGAGTAATGTGGGGAGTAGGAAGGCTTGTGTGAGGAAGAGTCTGGAAGCATTTGAGGAATTTTTTGTGTCTGTGGAAGAGGCCTAGTTTTTAATGTGTTTTATTTAATGCATTGCTGAATATGGAGATCAAACTTTAGTTGGTCATCAATTATGACATCTAGGAGTTTAGTTTGAGGTTCAGTTGAGATGATTGTGTTGCTAAGGGAGGAAACAGAGAAGGAATATTTGTGATGTTGAATAGTTTTAGGGAGGAACTTCTCAGCTGCTCAATGTATAATGGCACTATAGTTCTGAGCCTGAACAAGTGCAACTGTTTCAAAATGAATATTCACAATGCCTCAAAAAAGGACAACTGTATTTCTGTCAAACTTTTCTCAGCAATGGAGGCTTTCTCTTCCATTTTGTCTATCCACAGAGTGCTATGTGTAATGAAAATCATACTGCACATATTACTTCTATGGTTTCCTATTTGTTTCTTATTTGACAGCCCTTCTACATATCATTCCCATAACATCTTATATTACTTCTTCTGCCATTTATCACAGCATCATTTTTCATTAAATAGACAATCGTTGGTTGAGGTAAGAATGTGACTGGGAAGCAGGACTGCTACAGGTGCTAGTTTTAGCTTGGAGCCAATAACCTTCCACAATCTGAGTATAAGAAAGAAATCACAGATAATCAGTTTCATATCTGATCAAGAAAATGTGATTTGAAAAACAGTTTTTGTTTGAAAAAAGAACAATTAACTTGTCTACTGCCCCAGTCCTAATATTCAAGTGTACTTTAAATCCTGTTCTAGAAATGTCCAGTTGCAAAAATCAGAGAAAGTACATTCACTGAAGAAATATAAACTGATAATATTACATATGACAGGAAACTAGAAAATGCTAATGGTTTCACTGTAAGGAACATTATAGTCAGGGCAATAATAAATAATATACTGCACTCTTTGTCTTAATAACAGCACATCAGGGAGGCAAAATCCTTGACTACAACAATAACTCATGACAACATGACAGTTCCCATCAGACCTTTTTGGGGAATAACAAAATCAAAAATAGTAATAACCAGTTAGCGTGACTCACGATCATCAGTACTGCACAAAAGATCAAGATATGATGAAAAAGGCTTTATTTATTTATTTAGTTGTTTGTTTTTTTTTTGGTGGGGGGGTGAGTGCTGCAAACTCTCCTAAGTCAGAATAGGGCTTTATGTTCAAGAACTTAAGAACATGACAGAGCAAGCTAATACAGTTCTCTGTCTAAGACATCTGTGCTGCCGTGGTTGCTCCCCCATCTTAATCACCTTCATATCCTTTGCAGTAATGACTTTAAGCTACATTGGTATGTGTTAAAATGCCAGAAAAAGGACTCACAGTACCCAGGAAATGTTCCCCTGTTAATTATTCCCAAAATGCTGGATATAACAATCAGAGTAGGAATTTGCACTAGCATTCTTGTGTATACATAAAGTGACTTTGTTATTCTGCAGATTATCTGCACCTGATTAACTGTATTCACATCTGACACTGTGCAGTGTGAGTGTGTCATGGCACAGCACTTGAGACGTGCAGTACTAGACAAGCCTCATATGTGCAGTCTCAAAGTGAAGTGTACCTCCACTAGTCTAATTCACCAGTGATTATCAGATTAGTATCTACAGGCATTCTTTCCTTTCCCCTGTCAGCAACAGCAGTTTTACTTTTTTGCCTGTTTCCTGGAAAATGCATTACTTGCCAGTCACACATAAATAAGCAGAAATGTTTCTTGCAAATTAGCCATGGTGAATAAGCAATGACAGTTGTACAGCCAGTGTCTTCAAACAAAATGTTTCTCCACTGCTTTTAGGCTTTAAAGGAATTTAAATTATAAAAAGAAGCAGAAACTGCTTACGTTATATGTCTCTGAAAAATCAGTTTTGTACTTGAAACCACTGAGACGGGGCATCCATTCTATGTTGAGTCTCATATAAAAAGTGTGGCATCTTAAGGTGGAATGAAAGCTGATTTTACATAAAAAATATTTTTGAACGTATTATATTTTCAGCTCTATGTTAGGAAGAAATGCAATATTTGTAGGTGGCAAGCTGTTAAAAGGGTAGCAATAGAAAACTTAAATTGTAACCTTTAAAAGTAGGCCTCTAAGCAGTTGTGAGTCGTGACAAATCTTATCATGCATCATTTGTAGTCAGTATTGTTACAAGTTGCTGGTTGGTGTACAAAGTCAGGCAAAATAGGTGCATATTGCTTTCACATGTTGAATGCCTCAATACAGCAGACTGACTTGGCTGATTTCAGATTTAATTTATAAGGATTCTACTTCTTCACTGTTTCTCATTATGAGAAGCTTTACTCACTTTGAGTCTTCTGTGATCCATGCCCTTCCACATTGAAAATGTTTGGACACATTTATTGTAAGTAAACTGAATAATATTGAATCATAATAATTCATCAAAAAAAAAACAGTTAATAACCATGCTAAAACTTCCTAGCTGACATCGTTACTAAGTATACAATATGTTGCCCATTTGTTCAACATTGTGTGAGATAATATTCCACATTTTGAAGACAGACGGTTGAGAATTAGTTTAAGGATGTCAAAACACGGCAACTGGAACTATTTTTTCAGACAACAGAAATAATGTACATGCCTTAGTCTAGCAGAGAATGGAACTGCCATGTCATAAGGCGCTATGTTTTAATCATATTGTTACTTAGTACATCATATTACAATATTGAATGTGTATAAGACTAACAAATTTCCAACTGCTCCTGTTACTCTAAAAATGTAGATTTTTGAGATCAATTTCTCTGTCAGATGGCACCTGGAATCCTCACCAATATCAGATAATGAAGAAAGTTTTTTTTTTTTCAGGAGGAAAGAGTATATCATCCTAAAATGAGCCTGTGCTGAAAACTGAATTTATAATGGCTAGAAAGGCAGCTACTTGTCAACCTCTTTGTGGTGCTGCTATGCTGTGATCACAAGAGACAGTATGCTGGGGAGACAGGAGTACATAAAGCAGGCAGAGACACCTAGGGTTGCCAGCTGTCCAGATTTTGACCGGACTGTCTATTTTTTTGACAAGTTGTCAGGTTAGGAATTTGATTCAAAACCGGACATGACGCTGACGTCATCATGTGAGGGCTACCAGCCTGTCGAAAGGAGCTCACTTATCACATGAGGTCTACCAGCCTATCGGAATTGAGCTCAATTCAATTCCTTTTGGTAGTGCGAGCAGGAGCACTTTTCAAACTGGCAGCAGTTCGACTTTGGATATTGCAGAGTGGAAAGAGAAAGTCTTACATTTACGATGGGAAGACAGCAAGATTACGGGGAGTGATTTCAGAAGCCAGCAAAGGTAGTGTAGCTACAATGGGACTAGTCTGGATTAGCCCACTTTCTGGGATATCAAACAGTAGATACTTAAGTGATTAATAAAAAATGGAGCAATGTGAAATTAGAAAGAGACAATTAATCACAGTTAGAAATATGCAATGAGTATTATCATTCTATGTACATGAAAAGTTATTGCATTTGCAATGTAATCCAGTAATTGTAGTACGAATTAGTCCTCTCAGTAACAGCAGACAAGACTGAAATAAAAAGTAAAGAAATGGTGCACGAGAGGAAAGAGAGGTCAAATGATGCTGTTATATCAACTGGTGGCTAAGGTCAAATTCCTTGAGTGCCCTAATCACAAAATGTCGAGGAAAATAACACCAGTCATTTAGGAAATCAGTGTCGGTCTAATTTCTTAGCATCAGAAAAGAGGTCCATGTAGTCCAGGGTATGCGCAGCATAGCGAAAACACTAATTGTTTTTGTAACTTTGGTATTATTTCATACTTTGAATCTACCCTGTACCCTAGACTATGTAGACCTCTTATTTTGATTCCCAATGTTACGTGGTCACACAGCACCATGCCTGTCTTGCTTCTTAATTTCTAAGTGTGCAATGACAGTGATGCATTTGATTTTACAGCTTTCCCCCTTCCTTGCACTTGTAAAATGACAGATTTGGTATGTATAAGTTTGAGAGTATGCAGGCCCTTGCACCTCCCCACATGGCAGTTGCAGAGATGTTTACTATCTGCAAAAATTACTTACAGTTGGAAATGTCACCATGTTTGGTATTTCAGGCATTTATCTTTTGTCTTTTGGTTCTTTGTTGTCTTTTAATTCGAGGTCTCATAAGGGATCCAATGATGCTACGTGACTGAGAACAGCAATATCAAAAGATTCATGGACAGGGGGCATTAAGCCATCACAGCATACAATCAGGCTGATTATGATCGTGAAGGAGGGTCTTGTTTGAGGGGTTGATGAAACTACTGACAGCAGCAAAAGAACAGCTACATTATCACAGAATGACTTACAAAATAAGCTAGAGTAGATGTTTGGAACCATGTGAAGTAAATGATCAATAGATGTGAGGGAACTGCTCATAAAAAAACTTTGAAATTCACACTCCATATTCAAGCCTGTGCTAATTTTATTCAATGCAATATTGCCAGTTGTAAACAGGATCACATTCCCATCCATTTACAGAACGTATATGGTGATAGATTGATGATGTTACTTTTATACATAACAATCTATTTGGTCATGTTGGCAAACTGTAGAATGACAAATGCTGATGTGAGAACATTATTAAATGTCAAAGTATTGCTTTGTTTACCAGATGTCTGTCAGTGTTTGTGCATCGTTGTGCTGTAAAATTTAAAAAATAAAATCCAGATAATCATTGTAGAAGAGTAGTTTTAATGCTGTCTGTTTTCATTATAAGACTGTATTGCTTTGTTTAGCAAGTGTGTATCAGTGGTTTGTGCTATAAAATTTGAAATAAATGTTTTAAATTAAATCCAAATATCTGTAATCACTGTAGAAGTAAAGCAGAAGACAGTATGCAGAGTGAGAGTTTTGCACAGTGTTTATGGCAACTGGGGAGAAATCAGCTGAAAGCAGGCATCCTGAACAGAAAAAGGACATTCCCATCAGCTGATGTCACTATGATGTCACAAAATGGGTAGAGCATGGATGGGAGAGGGGGTGGGAATAGGTGGAGTTATGGGTGATGCAAGGGGTGTGACTTTAGTCTGGTTTTAGCCACAAAGAAAGCTGGCAACCCTAGACACACCCTATGTTTGTGCAGCAGGCAGTGGTGCAGTGTAAGCATTTTTTACAAATACTGAATGCTTATCCATTTGAGAGAAGCTGAATTCACTTGCAGAAGGATAATTTTTTACCCACCATTGAGCTTTAAGTCTTCAGATGAATGGATTCTGAGATGTACAACTTGCTTTTTATCTTTATGAAGCTTTAATGTAGAATGTTATTAAGAATGTTATTAAGGACATAATTAAACAGCCAATTTACATTAAAAAACAAGAAACTTTCTAAAATTGATCTCTACCGTGGGCATTAATCATTTTAATGGATGTTTATTTGAATGAGCTTGCCCTGTGTATTTGGAGTTAGATTTTTTACTTTTGATGTTTTCCCTGGGTAAAATAATCTTCTGTTTGGAACCAAACCAGTACAGAAAAGATACTCTGTAGTTATCTTACATGCTTTTGGACTCTGACTATATATTTTGTGTTGAGTAGCATCCTATTTATCAGCAGCCTAATTCTTGCTTTTATCAGGCAAATGTGAGAATATATCTCAAGAAACTGTTCGACAAATTACAACTTATTATATTTTTAATGCAGAAAGGGTAACATCAACATTTATCAACATGATCTCTACTGTACTTGGTCTGCAATGATTTAAATAGTTAGATAGTGAGACAGATGACCAGACATACATGTGTGTGTGTGTGTGTGTGTGTGTGTGTGTGTGTGTGTGTGTGTGTGTGTGCATATATATGTGTATATATATATGTGTATATATATATATATATATATATCTATATATATATATGGGATCCGTGCAGATCCCCGACGACACTTTCTGTCGAAGCAGAAATCACCGAACATACTTAACCAAAAGTGCTGTTCACCGAAGCAGCACATTCGGATAAGTATGCTCGTTGTGCAGGTCGTACTACTGTGTGGTTAAGGGAAAATTCCCTTTTCCCCAGTGTAGTGTGACCTCAGAGTGAGAATATAAAAGATGGGTGTGTGGGGGGCTTGCCCCCCCTGCATAAAAGAAGATTTTTTTTTTCTAACGCACTTTAACAAAAGCACTTTTTCGGTGAAAGCGCTTTCGTTAAAGTGCGTTCAGATATTGTGGATTCAGACTATTGAACTTTCGTTCAATAGTCCTAGATCCATATGTACTCACTTACTGTTTGCACTTTAAAATCATTTCTGTGAGCAATTAAACTGTTTTAACTGTTGTAGGCTACACACTCAAGTGTGATAGCCATTTTTCTGTGCTTTAAACTGATTATTTTGTTTTAACTGACTTAACTTCTTAAAAAAAACCAAAAAAAAACAAAAAAAGCTATTCTACACTTATTTCCCGCCTTTCTGAAGCTAGCAGAGTCCAGTTTTCAGAGTTTGCTGAATCCAGGGCTGTATTGTAATTTCTGTGTTGACCCATACCCTACTATCAATTTCACTCTGTAGATTGTGTTCTGATCCCTAAAGGACACTTATTTTCAGAGGATGTGGTCAAGGTTTTACAGGAGACCAGGAAGCTTGATTCCACAAAATCATACATAGCCAACTGGAAAAGATTTTCTGTTTGGTGTCACAAGCACAGACCGGAAGCACTCTTATCTGACGCCCCAACTGTACTTCAGTGTCTGTGAGCGCTTTTGCATTTTATATATATATATATATATATATATATATATATATATATATATATAGCATAAGGCCCATAAGGCAAAACAACATACCCAACACAATAGTGATAAGTGACTGTATAGTCAGGCACACTGATGTCCCACTCATCAGGCTGGACAAAGAGAAGGTTACGGTCAGCTGCTTGTCGGGTGCCAGAATCCACCACATAACACATGCACTAGGTCACTACAAGGCAAGTACAGATATGATTCTGTCATTGTCCATGTTGGTGTAAATGACCTGAGGTGTACCTCCCTAGACTACATGAGAAGAGACATGGAAGAGCTCTCTGATCTTGTAGCCCAGGCAGGTATGACCCTAGCCTGAGTAGCATCCTGCCTTCACCAAAAATTATACCACAGTACAAGGATAAGATGATCATCATACTTCAACAACTGGATAAGCTTCTGGTGTCATTCAAAGGGGATCCAGTATCTGTCTGCCTGGGATGACATGCTTGACAGGCCACAATGATTCACAAGAGATGGCCTGCACCTGTCACCCCTGGGATTCAAGATACTGGCCAAGGCTCTTGCTGCCCCTATAGTGCCTTTTTTAGGCAAAGCTCAAAAAACAAACCCACCACCATAAGAACTACACGTAACAAAAAACTGAGGGCAATGTTGCTCAATGCTAGGAGTCTAAACCTCAAAATGCACTCACTCAAGGCACTCTTCAAAATGGAGAACATTGATATCTGTGCAGTGACTGAGACCTGGTTCAAGGATCCCAAGAGCACCCGAGCACTACCAGGCTATAATTCATACCACACATTTTGGCCACAAAACCCAGACCAAAACACGAAGGGCAGAGGTGTGTCCATATTCATCAAGGACATCCACACCTCCAGGCTAGTTGCAAAACACGATGCCTCTGAAATCATCCAAGTCCAACTAACCATGGGCAAATATGCATTCCAAATTGTAGTGTGTTATAGATCCCCCACCATGACCCAGGACCCTCATTTCTCGTTCCTGGGGACATTGGGAAAAATGAGGATCCAACCAAATACCGTAATAATTTCAACTACCCTAACATAAACTGGGAAAACTGCTCTTGTACTAATCCTCTTGCTCAACAATTCCTGGAATTTATAAACTCTAACGCCCTGGATCAACTTGTCAACTTCCCCATCAGGGGCAGCAATATTCTCAACCTCGTCATTACAAACATGGGTGACCGGTGCCCAATGCCCGAGATCAACTTCTCGCTTGTTAGATCAGGCCATAAACTAATCACCCTAGATATCCACATCCCAACCCCACCCCCACACAAGGAAACCATCATAAAAACATTCTCCAAAGTGAACTTCACGCTACTCATAACTGAGGTGACTAACTTTGCGACACCCCTACAGATGGATAACACAGTCAATACAGTCACGACTGCTAAATCCTACACAAATGCCCCCTACAAGCACCTGCATGAGTGCATGGATTGTGCTATCCCCAACAAAACCAAGATGCTATCCTCCAAAATAAGGAAGCCGATCTGGTGGTCCCCTGCCATTAACAAACTCTACAACAGAAGTAAGAAACTGTTAGAAAAGAGAGTAAAAACCCAGGTATGTAGGAACTCACTGACGGGCCTCAGTAAGAAACTAAGATCTCTCATAAAATCCTCCAAAGCTAATTTTGAAAGAAAAATCACCACTGATTCCAAAGACAAACACAAGGCATTCTTTAGTTATGTCAAGAATCTCCATGGCAACACCCAGATCTGTACCTAGCTATAACAGAATGGCACAAAATATATGAAGCCAACTGATATTGCCAACATCTTGGCAGATAGGTTCAGTGCAAACTTTACTCCCCCTTCACCCCCCAAAGGGCCTATAACTATACCAGATGGTTGTAGATCCTCATCAATCACAAACACACAGGTAAAAATGGCACTCTCTAAAGCCAAAAACACAGCATCCATGGGACCGGACAACATCCCCGGCTGCATCTTACATGAACTCCAAAATGAACTAGCCACCCACCTAAAATCCGTGTTCAACCACAGCCTCACCACAGGCTATGTGCCCACGGAATGGTGCACAGCAACGGTTATCCCTCTCCACAAAGGAGGAACCACCACAGACCCCGGGAACTATCGACCTATTAGCCTGACAAGCCTGATCTGCAAGGCCATGGAGCATATCATCATGGAACTCATAAACAAAGACATTGGTAACCTCCAAACTCTGGATGCTACCCAATTTGGATTTGTGAAAGATAGATCATGTCTCCTAAACCTAGTAGACTTCTT
>NC_056733.1:1852589318-1852609318 GCF_019279795.1 Protopterus annectens
AGGGAGCAGGACAAAGCCATGACATCAGTCTTTTCTCGCAGTCAGAGCCCAAAGCAGTGTTTCAGTGCATCGGTCAGTACGCATCAGAGAGAAGTCATCTGAAAACTAAGTACCCCACTGGGGAACTTTTTTCTTGCTTTAACCCATGTCAGATAAGGTTAACAATTGTCTTCTCTATGCTGTTGTAAGCAAATCCCACACCAAGACTTTCATACATTGTGAGTCACCTGTCTATGTCCTAATCATGACTTCCCTATTTGCCGTTTTTGAACCTGTTTCAACTCTAAGACTATCAGGTATACAGCCAAAATCTTAGCTAGGCATCTTAGTCTGCCATCTGCTTCACATCATCTGAAAACATCCGCTGGTTGTCCTGAGGTCGAATCCCCTAAACATAGGAAAGACAAGGAAAAAAGACCGAAGCTTAGTGCCTCGGATAGTACCCATTCCCCATTTGCCAGTCCCCCAAGGCTGGTTATCACTGTGGAAGGTAAGGAACTTTCTCAGCCCCATTCTACGACCAAGGTAGTGGAACAGGCCTCTGTTGAGACTCATATGGAGTCCGACATGCTGTCAGGTCCCTCAAATTATGTACAGGCCTTGGCTTTCAGTTCTTCGGTCGGGTCTGGAGTCACTCAGCAGACATTAGTTTCCGATGAGCAATCTTGTACTGCTGACATTCCTTTGAGTCATCAGCCTGCATCTGTTCTTCCTTACAAAGAATGTGGCATCAGGATTGTGGACATACCTAGGCCCAAGGCCAGAGTTGCCTCTAAGAAGGGTTCTACCTCAGGGCCTATGCCTAGGCCTACCAGCTCCCATATGCAAGGATATCAGCAAGACCTGGCCAGGTTAGTTAATGAACTTATTAACTTAGAACTAGGCAACCCCGTTTGGAGTCTTTCCTGGGAAAAAGGAAGAGAGATCCTAACCTGAAGATTTCTCTGAAACTCCTGGTTCACATGAGGATTCTGACCAAGAGGAGTCTGTCTTTGAGGAAGAACACTTTCTTACTTCTTTTAAGATTCAGCTTCTGAAGAGAATCTGGGTTCAGCTTCGCCTCCTGAAGGCATCACTTTTGGGGAAACACTCCATGCCATGAGGGAACATTTCCATTGGGAGGCACAGGAATACCCACAAGCTAAAAAGAGGGTTAGGGATTTCCTTGACCTCCCACAAAATAAATCTTTGGCTATTATTCCTGTATTACAGGTGGTAGAGGATGTTTTTATGGATTCTTTCCTGAAAACAGATTCTCTACCTCCAGCCCCTCAAAAACAATTACAGGGTGCAGGACTCACATAAATACCTCTTCAAAAATTCTGCTGCTGACCAAGAGGTTGTCACTCCAGGACCCAAGGGAGCAAGAGCCAGCTTTTCAATAAACCCTTTACCTGCTGACAAAGAAAGCAGGGCCCTTGATAGATTTGGTAAAGAATTATACACTTCTGCTATCCTAGCCATGAAGGTCCTTAACTGCCAGTTTCATATGATCAAATACCAACAAACTATTTTAGAGCAAATGAAGCCAAAGATATCCTCTCTGGAGAAAAAGAACATTTCCAAGAAATTATTAGACCTGTGCCATTCCAACTCCCAGGTGGCTAGACACTCATTACACTGAGGCTGTGATGCTATGGAGACCTCTAGCCAAACTGCTGTATCTGGTTCTGTCATTAGGAGGCATGCCAGGCTTAGGGAACAGACCCTAGCAGACCATGTCAAATCCAACCTTCTAGATGCACCCCCGGATAAGGACTTCCTATTTGGGCCAAAAGCTGAGGGTGTGCTCAAAAAGAAGGAAGGTAAAACAAAATCTATGCAGACTGTCAAGGACTTCCTCCAAGTTCAGTCTACAAGGTTTAGTATGAATTTTCCTACTAAACACTGGTCCTTTCCTTCTCAATCAAAAAACAGGCAAAGGAAACCCCAGAGGCAAAGGCCTCAAAGGCAGTATCAATCATAAATGCCTAGCTGTGGTCCTCAGAAACACCATGGCAGGAGAGTTCTAGGACACAGGGCCCTGGCAGAAGGCAGCAATGACTCTTCCTTTCCCCTCCCCGTTCCCCCACACTCTCCATAAAAGATAAGAGGAAGACTAGGAGGAAGGCTTTTCCTGCTCAAAGAAAATTGGTCTCAAATTACCTCAGACAACTGGGTTCTGAATGTTATCTCAAATGGTTACAAACTCACTGTCAAGGATATTCAGGTTACCTGGATATTCCACAAAAATCAGAGAGAAGAGGCCCTTTATTAAATTCACAACCTGTACTCACAGTGATTGGTGGAACCAGTACTAGAACACAAAATATGGAAGGGGTTCTGTTCCAGGCTATTCCTGGTTCCCAGAAAGGAAGGCTGTTGGCACCCTATCCTAGACTTGTCCACCCTCAATCAGTCCCTGCTGGTACCAAAATTCAAAATGTTGACTCCTCTAAAAACTTCTTTCCATGATATCTGCTCAGGCCTTAGTGGTCACCTGGACCTAAAAGATGCTTTCTTGCACATTCCTATTAAGGAATCTTAGGTTCATAGATTCATAGGTGTGCACTAGGCTAGTAGCCCTGGAGCCTTTACAAGTCTAGCCCATAGGATTACCCTGGCATCGTGCCACACGACCTTAGTTCCCAGTGCCACTGTTGAGTAGAGCCACTGGAATGATCCCCGTGGTGAATTTTCTATTTCCCATCCACTCATCAAGATTTTTCTTGAAGAGGGCCAGTGAGGTGCTCTGTTTGACATGTATGGGAAGTCTATTCCATAGCATGGGCAGTCTCTGGGTTATGAAACTGTCCCTCCAACTTGTTCTGTTGATTATGGTAATTATAGTTTCTTGCAGAATATTTCTATGTTTCAGAGCAGATGCCAGTCACTTTCAATTCTCTGCACTTCCCTTTAGCTTATCTACTGCTCCCAGGGTTTAGCCTGGTTATCACCTTTTGCAGAACAAGAAGGATCCATATTTATCCCTATCTAGACGACTGCCTCATTCAAGCCATGAGTTGGTCAAAGCTCCTCAAAGATCTTGTCTTCATTCAATCCTTCCTCACCTCCTTGTCGTTAACCACAAATCTTTGCAAGTCTAAGACAGATCCATCCACCATGATAGTTTTCCTGGGGGTTCTTCTGGAGTCCTCCATTCAAAAGGCTTTCCTCCCTCCAGAAAAGATCTCCTTCCTGACTCAATACTTACAAATCATTATACAGACAAAACGCCTCTGAGCCAGAGAATCCCTCAGAGCATTAGGGTACGAGGCATCTTGAATTCTCATTATCCCTCTGGCCAGGCTACACATGAGGAAGCTCCAGTCATACCTCAGGAATCTGAGGTGCCAGCACTCACAGTCCCTTTAGACTGAAATTCATCTGATCCCTTGCCTTAAGAAGGAATTTGCATGCTGGACTCGGGCATGCACCCAGGAACTTGGTCTTCCTTTCAGGTTCACTCCTCAGGGTCAAACATTAACCACAGATGCTGTAGAGACAGCCTGGGGAGCTCATTTCCAACACCTACAATCCCAAGGCAAATGGTAAATTCAGTTCATAAACAAGCACATAAACTGGAAAGAACTGATGGCAGTTCAAAAGAGCTTAGTAGCTTTCAAGGGAAAATGGAAACCAGGGGCTCTGCTAGTTAAAACAGACAACACCACAGTCATGTTGTACATAGACAAACAAGGAGGCAATCACTCCTACCCTCTTTGTCGACTAGTTATGTAGGGCTGGGAGACAGCTCATTATCTGGAGTTGCATCACATGGCACAATACCTTCCAGGTGCTTAAAACACTCTAGATGGTCTACTCAGCAGGAACTTGATGGATCTCCAGGAGTGGCATCTGTATCAGGAAACAATGGGGATTCTCACAGCTAGACCTCTCTGCCACAAAAGAAAATGCTTGACTAAAAAGATTCTTTTCCAGGAGCAAACTATCCACAACCTGGAGGACAGATGTTTTCTCCTTCCTTTGGAGCCACCTTTTCCTTTATGCGTCCCCCCTCCATCTCTTCTTCCTTGAGTCCTCCTAAAAATCAGGGAAGAAGGTTCAAGAGTCATTCTGATAGCCCTAGACTGGCCCAGGCAGCACTGATATCCTCTGCTACTAAGTTTAACCAATGAAAGTCCGTGGCAGTTACCTCAGAGAGTATATCTCCCAACTCAGGACAAGAGGAGGTTTGTGCATCCCAGCCTGCAGACTCTCAGACTATCAGCCTGGATAATCCACCAACATCCTACTCTGAGCATACCCTAAGCAAACAAGTTCAGGACATTTTCAAGTAGGCTAGGAGGCCTAATACTAGGAAACCATACTCAGCCAAGTACAAAAGATTCTCCATTTGGTGCCAGCAGCAAGGACTCAATTCTAACTCAGCAAATATCTCTGCCATTTTAAGTTACCTGGCTATCCTGGTTGACAAAGGTGTATCCTTTTCTTCCATCACAATTCACACCTCTGCTATTTCAGTCCACATCTATATTCTTCCTCCTATCTTTTCCCAACCTCTGCTGAAAAAAATTGTTAGGGGTGTGATTCACACCAGACCTCCCAGGAGACAACCCATTTTTTCTGGAAAAAATGACACTACCCCTCTTTGAACCAGCAGCTTCTGCTGGATTAAAATTCTTAACTTGGAAGACTGCCTTTTACTGGCCATCACTTCAACTAGAAGGGTCTCTGAGCTGCAAGTCCTCATGGCAGTGGAAGCATTTCTCATATTCCACTGATAGGTTATAGGTTCATAGGATAATACTAGGCTATTGGCTTGGTGGCCTTATAAGCCTAGCCAAGAATTTCACCCATGTTCCCACAAAGTCAGCAGCTGTTTCCCCTGTCCAGCAAGGACACAGGTGTGATCACAGGGGTGTATTTTCTGTTTCCCATCCAGTCATCCAGGTTCCTCTTAAAGAGCGCTAGAGAGGTACTCTGCTTGATATGGAAGGAGAGTCTATTACACAGATGGGGGAGTCTTTGGGACAAAAATTTATCCCACCAACAAGTTCTTTTAATTTCACAGACCAGGTTAAAGCCTTGCGTGCGGGTTGCTCAGGTGGAATTTGTCTTACGGATATGCAGCAACTCTATCAAAGCTAAGAATGAGATGGCCTTGTGTGCCTGACACAGGTCACCTCTGAGCAGTCTGTATGAGACTGAGTAGAGGGATAGGGCTTTTAGCCTATCTGTATAGGATTGGTGTTTGAGACCCTGGATTTTCCTGGGCAGGAACCTCTTTGGTCTGTTCAACTGCTGCATGTGCTTGGCAAGGTACATGCCAAAGGGAGCACTGTACTCGATAATGGGTCTGATAAGGGAGGAGTACAGGTATATTATGATCTCCTTGTTCCTGGATGAAATACCCTTATTTATGAGGTGGGCCATGTAGAAAACCTTCTGTACAATGGAGGCAATGTGGTGGTCAGAAGTGAGGTTGCTATGATCCTGGGTGTCCAAGTCCCTCATGACTGATTATGTAATTAGTACATTGTTATTAATGTGATAATTAGTGGGGATTCCATTTTCTTGAAAGGGGATAATGATGCATTTCTTGGCATTCAGTTTGAGGCCATGCTTCTGGCACCAGTCATTAGTTTGGGTAAGGCCCTCTTGGAGGATGTTCACATCACTAGGGGAATTTAAGGCAGTGTCCAGCTTGCACTCATCTGCAAACTTGGTCAGCTACAAGCCACTTGTTTTGGCTTGCACCTCAGAAAAATATGTCCCAAAGAATAGAGGCCCCAAGACCGATCCTTGGGGTACACCACTTGTTACGGGTCTACTACTAGAGGTGGCTTCCCCTTTTTTGACTGAGTGGGTTCTATCAGTGAGCCAGTTAGCTACTCATCTGGCAAGATAGGGGTTGATCCCTAGCTGGAAGAGTTTATCTATTATGCCCAAGTGGGGAATAGTGTCAAAGGCTTTGGGTAGGTAAAGGTAGGGGGTGTGCACCGTCTTCCCCTTGTCCGTGGCTTTGGTTACTGTTTCGAAGAAGTCAACCAAGTTTAACAGACATGATCTCCCTTTGACAAAACCAACTGTGTGGGGTCAAGCATTTGAAGTTTGCCAATGTCCTTGTTTATAAGGTCCATGATAATGCATTCCATGGCCTTACAGATCAGGCTAGTTAGGCTGATGGACCTATAATTGCCTGGGTCAGTGGACGCTCCACCTTTGTGTAGAGGGATGACAGTGGCTGTCCCCCATTCAACTGGGACAAAGCCGTTGCTCAGACATTTGTTGAATTGAGTGTGTAATGGAGCTGAGAGCTCATGCTTGAGTTCATGTAGATACAGCCAGGGATGTTATAGGGTCCCATGGAGACTGTATTTTTTGCCTTTGTGAGGGCATTAAGGACCTCGTCCCTGGTGATGAGAGGAGAGGCGCAGGTGCTGGGGATGTCCTGGATTACTGATGGGGGACAGGAAGGTGAAATTTTCAGTGAACCTGTCTGCCAGAAGGTTGGCTATATCTGTGGCATCTGTGTATGTGGTGTTATTGACCACCAGTTGAGAGCAGATTTGGGTGTTACCTTTGAGATTGGGGACATATGTGAAAGCCTTGTGATTGTCCTTAGTGGATGTGGCCAATTTGGAATTGAAGTTAGCCTTAGAGGATTTCACCAGTGACCTTATTTGCTTGTTCAGACAAAGGAGATATTGTTCCCAACTTGGCACCTACTGCTTCTTGGTCCTGGACAGCATTTTTTTCCTTTTATTATAGTTTGTTTATGGCTGCTGTCCACCACACAGGCTTACTCTTCCTTGAGGAAGATGATTTGGTCATATCAAGTATTGCTGAGTCCATACAGCTATTTAGGTGCTCATATAGTTTTTTTGTGTAGGCCTGGACATCTGTGCTAGTTCCAACTGAAGGGATGGTGGTTGTGAAGCTGTTTATACCTGCTCTGAGAAGATTGTAGTCAGCTTTGGAAAAGTTTTTTATTTGACCCTGACAGGGTTGGGGGTCAGGGGAGATAGTAACTTCATAAGTGATCGCTTTATGGGGAGACAGATAAAGGTCGCCTCTGGTAAAGCATCATGGTCTGTCAGTCATATCCTCCCAGGCTGTCAGGTACTGGATCCCCTTGGAATGACACCAAAAACTAAGCCAATTGTTAGAGTCAGTCATTTTCTGTTTGTATTGAGGTATCTTTCTGGGTGATGGTAGGATGCTGCTTAAGGTTTGGGACATAACCTGCCTGGGACACATACTCAGTGAGCTCGATCATGTCTCTCTTCATATAGTCCAGAGAGGTATGTCTCAAGTCATTCACACCAACATGGACTGTGACAGAGTCATAACAGTACCTGTTGCTAACAGACTTGAATGTGTGCATGATATGGCAGATTCTAGCACCTGACAAACAATTTGCCGTGACTTTCCCCTTGTCTAGTCTGGTGAAGGGCACATCTGTGTGTCTCATGATAGAGTCTTCTTTGACTAGTATGTTGGGTTTGTGGCTGGGCCTTAGAGGCTGTGAGAGACAGATGCGTGTACTTGGTGCTGTGGGTTGTGATGTGTGTGTGTGTTTTTGCTTCAGGGGTCTCTTTTGTTTAGGCATTTTTTTTTTGAGAACCCCCATATATGTAGGAGTGTGTTGTACAGAAGTGGGTGGTGTTAGAGGTGCGGTGTTCATATTATTTGTGCAGACAACTTTCTCATTGCCAGATGTCTTGGCTTGTGACTGAGACAGCAAGGATTCTAGGTTCTTAATGTGATTGCATCTCTCACATATTGTCTTCCTAGGTAGTAGTAGTAGAGGGTTCTGTGTACATAAGGCAGTTGCTACACTGTCTCAGGATTCCCATATCAACCAGACTAGCAGGAAAAAACATAGGCAATTGTCTGTCCATGGTTATCAGAATCTGTGGAAAAAAAACATAGGAAATTATCTGTGGAAGTGAGGTCAGGGATAGTAGAATGGGTACTATCTGAGGAGAGTACCTATAGGTGTGAGTAGGGCTGGATAAAATCAATACAGTAGCTGCAGGTGAGGACTTCACTTACACAGGAGTGCTGGTAAGGGAAAAAATGCAACTGAGATACCTCGCAAAGGGTTAAAACAGTGCAGTGGCAGTACATGGTGGTTAAACAAGCAAAAACCCATGCAAATGCTGGGTTTAAATACTACAAAACAAAAGTAAAATAGAAACACTTGAATTGACCAATCAACCCTTGTCCCTGAGCTCTTAGCTCAACACCCTATGCCAGACCAGGTCCAACTAGTTCACTTACTCCCACTAAGTGCAGGCAGGCCCTGGCCAACACAAGATGGTGTAGCAGGAAACATAGGAATCACACAAACAGAACTGGATACAGCAAAACTTGTAACCAGACTATGCTAAAGATATTTAAACTCTGTTTAGGTCAATGTAACACAGGAGAACAGATACACACGTAAATATAAGAGTAGCAAGCAAGAGTAAACTGGTTTACACAAATTAACCACTGAACCAATAAAAACGCTCAAAACTGAGCCCTGTTCCAGCAGTCTTCAATCAAAGAAGTTCTAACTGCACACTTCTGCCACTAGGGTGCAGGGGAGCCCTCTTCAAAAAAGATGGTCTGGATTAGTGCTCAATTTATACAAACAGAGCTAGATTTAGCAGTTCTGAATCTAGTCTATGCTACAGCAAAGTAGGCACACCAATTTTAGGAAGAAACAGTTCAAATAAGCAGGCACAATAGGCCTTCAACTAGCAATTCCCAGCTCAGAAGAGCAGACTCTACCCTCTCCTCCCAAAAGAGTACAGACCACAAATCTTATTAATGTAAAATAACTGGCCTGAAGCCCAAGCGCTTAAACCAGAATTAAAACACTTTTAGAATAGCAGACACTAAGCCTTCAACCAGCAATTCCCAACTTATAAGGATGTAAGCTACCTCTCCTGCCACAAGAATGTAGACCGCAAACCTTCTTAATGTAAAACAACTGGCTCAAAGCCCAAGTGCTTAAACAAAAAGGCTTAGAATAACAGTTACAATTTAATTAGGCTAATAACAAGCAGTAATGAATTCAGCAGAATAAATGCAATTGAGTAATTTAAGAACAAGCAGCAAAAGCAAAATAAAGTAATGAAGTAGGATGTAACACAAATACAGTAAAAACAGATGAATATACTGCATTTTTTATGTTAAGTGGGAAGGGATGAAACACGATACTTCAAGGTTGAAAAACTACTGGGGTGGGCCTTCCCAAATTATCTCTCTCTTCTCAGTAGAATAAGCTGATGAAATGGGGCTGGCAGGAGTGTCCAAAATGAGAATTATAGTTGGGGCGGGCAACTCAAAAGCCATCAAATTTAAGAACACAACAAGGACTGGGTAGATGGGAGGGAGAACTCTTAAAACTCCAACAGAACAGAATACTTAAAACAAATGTAACACTAGATTAAGATACAAAATAGAAGTGATCAATCCTTAAATAAAGAGCTTCAAATCAAAATTAAATGCAGAGATGAATGATACTCAGAGCAATGCAGGCCACATAAACACTTCAGCTAAATACAAATATTTCCAAATAAAAAGCAATGCTGTTTCTCAGCTCCCCCCACTAATTACTGATACTATTCACAGTTTGCAAAGGAATTCTTTGGTAACTCTTTTTTAACTGACCCTAGCCAAGAACTCTTAAAACTCCAACAGAACAGAAAACTTAAAACAAAACAAATGTAATACTAGAATAAGATACAAAACAGAAGTGATCAAACCTTAAATAAAGAGCTTCAAATCAAAATTAAATGCAGAGATGAGTGATATTCAGAGAAATAAAGACCCAGAGTATCACTCAGGACTCATCCATCCTTTATGCCTAAGGTGGTCATGGACACATCCCTAAATCAAGCTATACAGTTGTCCACCTTCTTCCCCAATCCTTAGAACCAGGGGGAGAGAATCCTTCACTCCTTGAATGTACATAGACAGCTCTGCTACTATCTTGACAGAACAAAATCTTTCAGGAAATCAGACCAACTCTTTGTGTCTTTTGCTACTGGCTCTGAAGGGAAACCAGTTTCTAACCAGGCTATTTCTAAGTGGATCACCCACTGTATTTCCTTTTGTTATAGCCATCATGGTAAAAAGCTACCTGAGGCTGTCAGGACTCACTCTATTATGGCCATTGCTACCTCTGCTGTCTTTCTAAAGAGAGTTCCTACCAAAGACATCTTGGAAGCTGCAACCTGATCATCTGTACATACTTTTACCCAACACTAGTCTTATCACCCTTCTCCACTGCCATCTGTAGGGCATCCTCTCTTCCTCATAATCTTCCTTCCACCCTCATCTCAGCTTTGGGAATCATTTCACAAGTCAGGACTGCACCAGTGAAAGACGAGGAGCATAGTACAGTTGTATACACTTACCATAAATGTAGATGTTCAAGTATAGTCACAGTTACGGTCTTCTTTCACTCCCTCCCTCCCACTTTGCCTACATTAGTAGTCTGCTTCTATCTTCTTCACTAACCAGAGGGCACCATGGGTGTTCTCTCTGCAGGGCCCATTTTCTGCTTTGGACCCTTGCTTGTGGTTCATCCTGGGGGCTTGTACCTTCTAGGGGGCAAGAAAAAACTGATGTCTTGGGATTGGCTGGCTCCATTTATGCTCAAGCATACTGATGTTGGATAGGATGTCCACCAGCCTTAGGAGGGGGGAGATTTTTACTCTGGTATTTGGGCTGTTCAAGGGCTTCCACAGCAGGAAATCCCACAAGTCAGGACTGCAACAGTGAGTATACTAGAACATCTACATTTATGGTAAGTGTACAAAACTGTACTTTAGGAGTGTTCAACCTGGTATTCTAATGACTCTAATTCGGGTGTTATTGTCCAATCACCCCTCAATATAGAATCACTACAGGAAGGACTATTCTTTACAAATTAATGGTATGCAGTAAAACGTATTGTCACATTTGTTAAATAACTATCATCTACAACTTACAGCATTGTCAACAGAAAACTCCAAACTGGATCCACAGTCAGAGATCTTAATATCTTGGTTGAAAAGTCTCTCTTCTTTGAGCACCATGTAGCATCAGTAGTCAGAAAAGTTTTCTGTCTATCCCAACTGATAACTTACAGCATCTCCTTTTGTTAAAAACTTGATAAGTAGTTATCACCCCTTTGTACTCTGCTTTAATTAAAGCAGTTATAGAGTACACTGCACCCATTGGCATGCACCTATCTAGAAACAAAGTGCAGATGGAGAGGTCACAGAGGTTCCTAACTGAAAAGGTGACTGGTCTAATGACCTTTCACTATCAAGGCAGCTCTGTAGTCCCATCCTTATACTTTGTCTCTTATAGACTCCTACATGGAGTTCAATGTCTTGCATTCCACACCATTAAGGACACAATCTTCCTTGATTTCTTGCACCTTCACAAGACAAACAGCTCCAAAAAACATCACTGGAGGGACAGATATATTACCAAATGTTTTCATAGGTTCATAGGTTCATACTAGGCTATCTGCCCTAGGGCCTTTCTAAGCCTAGCCAGAGTGTGTGTGGCTTTCACCACCCCTTAGGATGAGAATACTATACCCATTAGTTTGCTGTGCCTCTGTCCAGCAGTGACACAGAGATGATTCCCGGGATAAACCTACGATCTCCCATCCACTCGTTAAGATTTCTCTTGAACAGAGTCAGTGATGGGCTCTGCCTTACATGGACTGGGATTTTGTTCCATAGTGTAGGGAGTCTCTGGGTGATGAATCTGTCCCTCCAGCACGTCCTATTTATATCCATGTTGAGGTTTAAGTCTCTTGCTCTCGTGGCTCTGGTGGATTTGGATTTTTTGAGGTGGAGCATGTCCATTAATTCCGGGTTGGACATGGCCTTGTATGTCAGGCACAGATCACCTCTGAGCAGACGGTATGCGACTGAATAGAGCTGGAGTTTCTTCAGTCAGGCAGCGTATGACATATGTTTGAGCCCCTTTATCCTTTTGGTGAGGAACTTTTGGGGTCTTTCCAACTGCTGCAGGTGTCGGGCAAGGTACATTCTGAATGGGGCGTTGTACTCAATCATTGGTCTGATAAGTGAAGAGTACAGGGGTACAATGACCTCTCCTGATCTGGATGTGAATCCCTTCATGATCAGGTGGGCAATGTAGAAGGTCTTCCTAACCACTTTGGCAATGTGTGTGTCAAAAGAGAGGTTACTGTCAACTTGGGTCCAGAGGTCCCTGATAACTTCTTCCGTGTTTAATGGATTACCACCTATGTGGTAATTAGGGGTTACCTTGTTTTTCCCAAAGGGTATGACTATACATTTTTTGGCATTTAGCTTAAGGCCATGGCTCTGGCACCAGTTATCCATTTCTATGAGACCTCTCTGGAGGATGTCTGTGTCTGATGGAGTGTCAATTATGGTGCCCAGTTTGCAGTCATCTGCAAATTTTGTCAGCCACAATCCCCTTACGTTTGCCTGCACTTCAGAAAAATAAATGCCGAACAAGAGGGGGCCCAGGACTGAACCCTGTGGGACACCACTCGTGACCGGCTTAGAGTCTGACATGGCACCAGCAACTCTAACCCTGTGGGTTCTGTCCTTGAGCCAGTTTGCAACCCATCTTGTGACATATGGGTGTACATCTAAGCTGGTGAGCTTTTCTATGATGCCCGAGTGGGGTATTGTGTTGAACGCTTTCGCTAGGTCAAGGTACGCTGTGTGAACTGCCTTACCCTCATCAATGGCCTTAGTGACTGTTTCGAAAAAGTCGACCAAGTTCAAGAGGCAGGATCTGCCCTTGACAAAGCCAAATTGGGTAGGATCCAGTGTCTGTAGGTCCCCAATGTCTTTATTTTTGAATTCCATTATGATCCTCTCCATAGCTTTGCAGACAAGGCTCATCAAGCTTATGGGTCGGTAATTTCCAGGGTCCGTAGAAGCACCGCCTTTGTGGAGTGGGACCACAGTTGCTGTACGCCATTCTTTGGGTATGTATCCTGTAGTAAGGCTAAGATTAAACAGCAGCCTTATGTGTGGGTTTAGTTCCTCATTGAGTTTGTGTAGCACACAGCCGGGGACACCGTCCGGTCCCATTGATGCTGTGTTTTTTGCTTTAGAGAGAGCAGCTCTCACCTGGGCATCTGAGATGTTTGGGAGGCTAGACTCTGGTGGGATAGATATTTCTCCTTTTGGGGGGGAGGGAGGGGAGAAATTTGCACTGAACCTCTCTGCCAGTATGGCAATGTCTGTGGGTTCAGTGATTTTTGTATCATTTTGGACTAATTCTGAGCATATCTGGGAGTTTCCACCCAGGTTTCTAACATAGCTAAAGAAGGCCTTATGATTGTCTTTTGTGTCTTTAGCGATTTTTCTCTCAGAGTTGGCCTTGGATGATTTTATGTGTGATCGTAGTTTTTTGCTAGTATTGATCAGAGATGCCTTCCTTTTTAGGGATTTTGCTCTGTCATGTAGTAGCTTTCTCCTCTTGTTGTAGAGTTTGTTTATAGCTGGGGTCCACCAGACCGGGCGCCTGCCTTTGGTGGAAAGGGTCTTGATTTTATTAGGGATTGCTTGATCCATACATTCCTGGAGGTGCTCGTAGAAGGCATTTGTAAGGGTTTCAGCAGCATGGGTTGTGGTTTCCACTGGCTCGGGGGCCTTGAAGGATATCACTCCAGTCTTAAGAAGTGTGAAGTTTGCTTTTGAGAAGTTCTTCACTGTGGTCTTTTGCTGGGGTTGAGGCGGCTGTGGATCTCCACTGCGATTAATTTATGGTCTGATCTCACCAATGAGGGATATACTTCCGGTGTGGAGCATTTTTTCCCCATGCTTGTGATGATCAGGTCTAGTATATTTTCTCCTCTTGTGGGAATGGTGACTAGTTGTTCCATAGCATTTGAGTTTATGAACTCCAGGAACCTTTGGGCTAGGGTGTTGGGGCTTGAGTAATGTTCCCAGTCTATGTTTGGGTAGTTGAAGTCACCCAATATGATGGTGTTTGGAGAGACATTCATACTCTCCAGTGTCTTCAGGAAGGCTGTGTGGGTTTCCTGAGTTTGAGAGGGTGGTCTGTAGCATGCTACAAACTGTAGGGCAGTTTTACCTATGGTTAATTGCAAGAAACAGGTTAAAAGCACCAAAGACCAAGAACACAAAATTCCAGGATGGCTGAGCGGAGGCAATAATTCCAATGCTGTTGACACTAGTAGTTTTATTTACCAAAACACACGAACCACAACGTTTTACGTTCCTACCGAGCTTTGTCAAGTATAATGAAAGACAGCCTGAATGGCAATTTATATACATTCACTTAATTCAATCTAATTTATTACATATGCAAATGATTTCTTAAAGTTATACTGTCTGGTATTTAAAAACATTTGTTTGAAAATGTAAAGGATACTTTATGCATTGTGTCCTAGTGACCTGTAATGCTGTGTTGCTTAAAGTGAACCTAGAATTTTTTGTTTTTTTATATAAAGCATGACTTGTTGTCATACATCTTGATCAGTGCAACATATTACAATCGTGTTTTTTGTTTGCATATATCTTAAATATGAAAAGAAAGGGAAGAAGAGAAGAGGAAAATAAAGGGATAAAATTGATAATCTTTTCGATTAACCAAGGTATATGACATTTTTTTATATCTATATGTATATATGTAGCAGCAAAGCATATGTGAGTGTACAATAATTGTTGTTGAAAATAGAATCTTTATAGCAGCAGAGCATATTTAAATATAATAAATACAATAAAAAATACAATAAAAAATACAATAAAAAATATGATAAAAAAGGGGGAACTTTTTCCTAAAAACTATTTTGAAATATTTTAAATTGATTTTGAGAAAAAACTTAATAATTAATTAAATCTTCGTAAATTAAATATTAAAGCCTAGCTCTCCTTAATTTTAGAATTGAGCTTATGCTTAAAGTGTCATTTAATCCTGGTGTTTTGTTTGCATCTAATCTCAATTGCCATGTTAATTCTTTGGATTCCAAAACAGCTTCCCAGTCACCACCTCTTTCATTCTGTGTCACTTGCTCAAGGATTATGAATTTGAGATTGTAATTTGGACAATTTAGTGAATGCTTGTAGAAGGCATTATTTTCCTTCTTTTTCTCTATGTCATAGGAGTGTTCAGATAATCTTTTCTCAACTCTCTCTCCGTCTTTCCAATGTAAAAACTATTGCACGTGGTGCATAGTCCTAAGTATACCACTTTAGTGTTGCAAGTATAATGTCCCAGTGGCTTGATGTCAAATTCCTTGCCTTCAGAAATAAGTGGAGTCATGGATCACCATGTAACATTGCTTACAAGCCCCACATTTGTAAGTTCCTTTTTGGCTCCATGTCTGTTGGCCTGTGGGTGTTGTCTTCTCAAAGATTTCTTTAAGGCTTGTACCTTTCTATCTGTTAAATTGTGGTTTGTTTTCCAATGTAGATTTAATGTCGTGTATTTTGAGAACCGCCAATGTTTTAATATAGACTGTTCTATCCCAATGTTGTCGTTGGAAATATACAAAACTACACTGTTTTTGCTCACAGCATTTTGCTTTGAATTTGTGCATCCCGTACCTAACAAGGGTTTGTAAGAGCTACCTCTTAGATTGGTGACTTCTTGTGTAAGGGTAGATAGTAGGTTCAATGGATATCCACGCTTCAAAAACATGTTGTGTAGTTTAGTGATTTCATCCTCGAAATCGTCTTTTTTGCTGCACATCCTACTAGCCCTAATCAATTGTCCTTTTACAATTCCTTTCTTCTGGTGAAAGGGGTGTTGGCTGGTGAAGTGTAGCAAGGAGTTTGAAAAAGTTGTCTGCCGAAAAATTTTGGAGTGAACCTGCTTAGTATTGTGGTCTTTGTAAATAGAAACATCCAAGTAATTTAGGTTCGTTTCACTTACAACATGGGTGAAGCACAGAAAACTAGTTGTGGAATTGATGTAATTTAAGAACAAATCCAGCTCATTTCTAGTTCCTTGCCATAATATACAGATGTCATCCAAAAACCTGCGGTAGAACATAATGTGCTTTGCCCATTCTTGCTGAAAAATGTATTTGCTTTCCCACATGTGGAGCACTGCATTGGCGTAAATCGTGGCACAGGGTGTTTCTTTTTGTTTGAAAATTTCGCCATTGAAGAATATGAAATTATTTTCCAGTATTGTTGCCATGAATTTTACTAGTAGGTTTTTGAAAGTATTGCTAAGATTTGTTTCATTGTTGAGAAATTCGGTAAACCATTCCAGCCCAGTTTGGTGTGGAATACTGGGAAAAGATCTTTATGTCTATCGTGACCATAAGAATTTCTTGAGTATAAACATTGATGGGGAAAGCTTTTAAAAATTCCCATGAGTCTTTGCAAACATACCTTAATTTCTCATTATATTGTTTCATGATGAAATCAATGAATTTGCCAAGGGGCTCAGTAATCTACAATTGGTCTGAATACCAGAGGGTTGATTCCTTTATGGATTTTTGGAATCCCAAATAAGATAGGAATCTTTGGTTTGTGAACAAAAATATAATTGTAAAGATTTTCGTTTATAGCTCCTTGCAAGAGATCATCCGACAACATGAATTTTATTTTAGCTAATGCTATGTTGTATTCATTCCTGGACATTAATGCATATTGGTCTATGTCTTGTAAAAGTGCATACATGTAGGCTTCATAGTTTGAGTCATACATTAACACCATTCCTCCCCCCTTGTCAGGTTTCATAATTCTTATTTTCTCGTTTTTCAACATGTTTATGAAAGTCGTTTCATCACTGCTTATGTTCTGTTTGCTTAATTTGCAGTCTTTGCTACAAATTGATCTTAGTTCTTGTTCTACTAGTTCTTCAAATACCCTTAAGGTGGGATGTATAGGTGGGTTAAATGTACTTTTTCTTACTAGCATATTTTTTAGATTAGTCTTTTCTTTGAAGATTTGGTTAATGTTCATATTCCTGATGAATAGCTTAAGTTCTATAAGCAGGGATGCTATATTAGCTTTTTTACTGGGAACAAACTGAAGTCCCTTAGAAAAAATGTTGAATGCTGTGTCTTCTATCACCACTTCTGTGTAATTATAAATTGTGAAGTCTTCCTTTTTACAAATTAAACATTCACCCTCTTTGACCCTGTTGATGTTATCTGACAATGGTGTGTTAACATATTGCAGTGTCTCCATGCCTAGTAGTCCTTGTTGTTCCAGGTTCTTGTTTGCCTGCGTTGTTTCTGTTCCCACCCCCCCCCCCAGTTCTCAGGTAAAAAACCTGGTTGTTAAACCTTTTTCCTTTTTCTGCTAGCCTTTCACTACGCCGTGGGGGTTCCTGTTCATTACTAGCTTCAAAGAATACCTCATCACCCTCATTGTTATTACTTGCTTCTATTCTAACATTAGTTCTAAATCTAGTGGGGTTAGGATAGGCAATACCTTCATTGTAGTCATGCAAATCTCTTTCAAGTTTTTTTATTTTCCTATTTAATACCTTGTCACAATATTGGTCAACTTCATAAAACAGTTTATCATAATCATGTTTAAACATATTAAATGTGTTTTCTGATGTAATAGCTTGATTCAACATATTTAAATCATTGTTCAGTTTTTTTGCTTTGATTTCATACTCTTCAACCATAACTTTTAAAACTTCCAGCCCTGCTTTATCAAATATATCACACAATTTGTCATAATATGTAGTATTTTTCTGTACATGGTTAGGAAATTTATAACATTCTTTCAGATAGTCAATTTCTAGTTGGTTACTTTTCAATGAGTACAGTTTATCTTTAAATTCATTAAAGTCCAATTCAGCTGTGGACATAGAGTTGTTAATTACAGTACCTTTTTTGAAAATAAACGGCTAAAAACAAATTCACAGTTTGTTCCCTCGAACCCACCAACTGATTTTCATTTAAATCCTGAGAACCGTCAGTAATCCTGTTTGTTTGTGGACCATTGCGAGCATTTCCTTGCATGCCCTGGAGTTTTTGTTGTTGTAAGCATAGTTCTGAATTCTCCGGTGGATTGTTCGCCTTTAATAAACATTACAGTTCTGCTAGCATAGCCAGAACTTGATTGAACTCCGTCCGGGTGACCGGGAGTTCACCAGTTGAGTCCTTCAAAATTTCAGGTGTAGCTGCCGCATCGAACGTAGGGCAGTTTTACCTATGGTTAATTGCACCTGATGGTCTCCGATGCTTTGTGCATTGCCACTAACCTGGAGGTGTGGGTATCCTTTATGAATATGGATAATCCCCCTCCTTTTGTGGTTCGGTCCGGATTTTGGGGCCGGAACGCATGATATGAGGTATAACCTGATAGTGCTGGGGTGCTCTCAGGAGCCTTGAACCAGGTTTCAGTCACAGCACAGACATCGATGTTCTCCATACTGAGGAGGGCTTCGAGGGCGTGCATCTTGAGATTTAGACTTCTGGCATTGAGCAGTATTACCCTTAGTTTTTTTCCATTTTTGTTTTCTAGGGCGGTAGGTTTATCATTTGAGCCTTGCCTAAAAAAAGTTAAAAAGAAGTTAAAAAAGTTTGGAGTTTCTCTGTCTTTGAAACAAATTGCTTTCACATGCAAAACAGAGGAAAACTCTTGCATCTTTCATAGGTTCATAGGTTGGTACTAGGCATATACAAGCCTAGCCATAACAATTCCCTGGCTATTTCTTCCCACACTATTTACTTTCCTGGACCCCTGTCTAGCAGGGCAACTGACATGATCCCTGGGGTGAATTTCCTTTCTCCCATCCAATCATCAAGGTTCCTTTTGAAGAAGACCAAAGAGGTACTCTGCTTGACATGTATGGGCAATCTATTCCAGAGTCTGGAGAGTCTCTGGGTCAGGAACCTATCCCTCCAGCATGTTTTGTTTATTGTGATGACAAGGTTTAGATCCCTGGAGCATGTGGCTCTGAAGGATTGGGATTTCTTTAAGTGTAGCATGTCCAACAGCTTTGGGTTTGATATGGCCTTGTATGTTAAGCAGAGATCACCTCTGAGTAGACGATATGCGACAGAGTATAGCTGGAGTTTTTTTAGGCGGTCAGCATAGGGCATCTGCTTTAGGCAGTGATTCTTTTAGTGAGGTATTTCTGCGGCCTTTTCAGTTATTGCAGATGTCTTGAGAGGTATATACCAAACGGGGCATTGTATTCTATAATGGGTCTAATGAGGAATGAGTACAGTGGGACAATGACCTCCTTTTTTCTGGATGAAAAGCCCTTAGTGATGAGGTGTGCCACATAGAAGGATTTCCTGACTGTTGTGGTGATGTGGTTATCGAAGGTGAGACCACTGTCCACCTGTGTCCCTAAGTCTCTTATCACGCTTTCAGTGTTTAGTGTACTGCCACCTATATGGTAATTCATGGGTGCATGTTTTTTCCCAAAGGGGATAACTATACATTTCTTGGCATTGAGCTTGACCATGGCTCTGGCACCAAACATCTGTTTCTGTAAGGCCCTTTTGTAGAGTATCCACATCATTTCGGGATTCAATAATGGATCCCAGTTTGCAGTCATCTGCGAACTTTGTTAGCCAGAGTCCCTTAGTGTTTGCCTGTACTTCAGAGAAGTAGATGCCAAACAAGAACCATCCCAGGACTGAACCCTGAGGTACTCCACTTGTCACTTTCTGGAGCTGGATTTGGAGTCGGCTACTTTTACAGTGTGGGTTCTATCAGTAAGCCAGTTAGCAACCCATTGGGTGATGTAGGGATTAATGCCCAGCTTAGTAAGTTTATCTATGATTCCAGAGTGGGGGATGGTGTCAAAGGCCTTGGCAAGGTCTAGATAGGCTGTGTGGACCACCTTACCCTTGTCCATGTCTCTGGAGACTGATTCAAAGAAGTCAATCAGGTTCAGGAGACAAGATCAGACCTTCACAAACCAAAACTGGGTGGGGTCAAATGTTTGAAGGTTGCCAGTGATTTTTAAGCAGTTACTAGTGAGTACAGAAATCCAGTTTAGTTATTTTACCCCTTGTTGCCGATTTCAAGACAGAACTTGACAAATGAAAAGGCATCTAAAATTAATTTCTGGCCTAATCTGTTTTGCCATTATGG
>NC_056733.1:1852614318-1852801818 GCF_019279795.1 Protopterus annectens
GCATTGTGTAATTGATAAAAGTGATTATTTTGTATATGCTTGGGGTCATGTCAAATGTTCTTTAAATTCCATTCTTAGCTGTGTGTGGTCATCAAGTGACTTTTTTTAATTTACTAAGCAAAAATGTTTCACAGTCTCACTGTTAATTATGAACCCCTTCACTGAACTTCTATAAACTGAGCTTCTCACTGTTTTTGATAATGAGAAAAAATATGAGTTTATATTTTCTTTGTTTTTTAATTTTTTATTATTTATTTATTTTATTATTTTTATTAGTTTGTTTACTGGTGTATTTGTTTGTTTAAAAGACCTATTATAAAGTATTTTGTAATTTAAACAATACAAATTTTGCTGAAGTGTCCTCTTTAAGATTTCATTTTGACTATGATACTAAGCTTTATGAAATCAATACATTTTTATTAATTAGTACATTAGGAAGTGTTTAGTACTATGAAGCATGAATGCAGTATGTAGTTTGGTTGCAAAATAGCTAGGCCACTACAGAGTATATTACATTCTGTCATGCTTCTCAAACTGTAGTAATTTTAACAGTTAGCCCTTTACAAAGTGACAGTCTTCCTTGCTTTTAGATATTTTTAAAATTACTTCAAAAGCTGTGCCTTCTAACAACTGGCTTCAGAATGCTTTATCCCTAGGCAAACTTGAAAGGAATACCTTTGGAAAAAGTCCTGTTAAACCAGTTTCTATGTGTTCTTGCTTTGAGAACTATATTGGGATGCTTGAAGTTGCTTGGTGCCTCAAGTGACTTTACCTAGCTCACCTTTTCTTAAACTAGGTACTGCTTCTGTTAAGAAACACAACTTTGATACACAGGTTTGATGCTCTTTCCTGTTTCTTTTGAATGCACGGATGCACAGATTTATTAAGCTTCCTAGAAACTCTCTGCTGGGAGACAAGACACAGAAAACATAACCATTAATTTTTTTTTCCTGCCTGACAGTGTTGATGAATCATTTTTGATTTGGGTGATACATTGCATTTTTTCACAATGCAATGAGAACACTTCAAGGAGAATGCAACTTCAGACTATTATGCGGCTGTAAAAAATATATAAGCCATTTGTGTTGAAAACAAGACAGCAAATATTTTATATGTAGCATGTCTTTGCACTGTACAGTTATAATAGTATTATCACAGTAGGCTGGCAAAAATCATTTTATCCCTTCAAGGCTAACTTTATTTTTCACTTGAGTTGGATGTGAGAAGAAATTGGACACTGTCCAGGTGCCGTTTGTGGAAATATATTTAGAGTGAATGGAGCATATCTTTCAACTTTTTATGAATTCTGGACAAAGATAAAATTAATAAGGGACAAAGGCATTGAATTATGGACAGTTTTTAAATATTGCTCTAATTCTCTTAATTCATTAATATAATGACACATTTTGCATCAATATGCATTTTCTGAACAGTAAGTATGAAGCTCTATTGTCTGGCAGTATCGGCTGACTATAATTCTCAGTAATTTTACACAAAATCAAATATTTTATGATGGACAAGTAAAATATGTTTACAGTCCTATTGTGTGGTATGAAATCAAATGTTTTTGCTAGATCTGGGTATGCAGTGTGAACCAGAAATGTAGATAGCCATTCTGGCTCCCATGTCATCCCCTGATCTGGCACCCCCTCAACTCTAGTTGAGGAGAAAAAAATATCTTTTCTTGGACTCTTGTTTCCTTTCAAACTGTAGCAACTGCTTCCTACACCTGATAAAGTCCACACACATGGAGTTCTTCATTCCAGGAATGGTACCTACTAAAAAAAAGAAAACAAACATTTTTTTTTAACTTTTATACTTTATACTGCAGCAACTGTTTGGTACATCTGAAGCAAGCAATTGCTACAATACCCAAATGGAGAATTAATGGGCTTCTGTCCTAAAGTCTTAGCATTGGACTTACCGAAAAAAAACAACTCTTTTTTCTTTTAAACTATCGCACACTGCTTGCTACATTTGAAGCAAGCAGCTGATTCAGTTTGTGCAACTCATGAAGTGCTAAAGAACTTTATTTCTGCCTAACAAATGCAATGCTGGTATTCTATTCATGATCAATTGACATCTGCTGATTGCATCCCCTAACACTTTGCACCAGGTAAAGTTGCCCTATTCACTTCACCTTAGATATGTTACTGGAGTGAACAGTATTACATTGTCCATGGCCTTTGTAACCTTTTCAAGATGTTCACAAATGGAGGAGGTAAAAAATTCCAAGAGTTAATAAGCAACAATTGTCATGATTAGTAGGTAAATAAACATATTAAAGGACACAACATTCTTGACTTTATTCTTGCTAATATGGCTACCTCTTGCAATGTTGTTCTGGTATCTCGTTCCAAATGAAGTTTGCTCAAAAATGTATGACTTCTTCTTTAAACTCCTTAATGTTCCTGTAGCAAACTCCAGTGAACTGATGGACTACAAACAGGTCAACCTCAACCTGTCTTATTGCAAAATATCAAAATTCACCTCTGACTGCACCTCTGCTGACCCCGATACATCAGCAAGCTTCAATAAGGAATCTTATACATAGAAAAATGCAGACAGCTAACACTCACTATCAGAAGCAAGTATTGTTGGAAATTTAAACACAAACTACCTTGGTGGTCCACAGTTATAAATAAACAATAAAAAGAATGAAATTCCTTAAATTATTTACTAGCTCTAACACTCATCTTTTTAAGCATTATATCAAAAGCTTTAAAAAAAATGAAAAACATTAACATAGGATCATAGGAAGTTACTAGGTTATTGGCCCTGAGGCCCTTATAAGCCTAGCCAAGAGTTTAGCCCATGTTTAGACAAGTCAGCATACAAAGCCCCCATCCAGCAGGGACACAGGTGGAATCCCAATGGTGTATTTTCTGTTTCCCATTCAGTTATCCAGGTTGAGCTTAAAAAGGGATAATCAGGTACTCTGATTGATGTTTCTATTCCATAGATGGGGGAGTCTCTGGGACACAAATCTGTCCTGCCAATAAGTCCCATTGATATCACCGACCATGTTAAGGTTGCGCGTATGGGTTACTTGAGTGGAGCTTGACTTGTGGATATGCAGCAGTCCTGTCAAGGTGGAATCTGAGATTGCATTGCGTGCCAGACAGAGGTCACCCCTAAGGAGTCTGTATAAAACTGTGTAGAGGAACAGGGCTTTTAGTCTATCTGTGAAGGGTAGATGTTTGAGGCCCTGGATTCTCCTGGTGAGGAACCTCTGTGGTCTCTCCAGCTGCTGCATGTGCTTTGCAAGGTACATCCCAAAAGGGGCATTGTCCTCAGTAACTGGCCTTATAAGGGAAGAATACAGGGATGTTATGACCTCTTTGTCCCTGGATGAGATACCCTTACTTATGAGGTAGGCCATATAGAAAGTTTTCCATACAATGGAAGCAACATGGCAGTCAAAAGTCAGGTTGCTATCAACCTAGGTGCCCAAATCCTTCAATACTGATTGCATGCTTAGGACATTGTTATTAATTTGATAATATGTGGGAACATCACTCTCCCCAAAGGGGATGATGATGAATTTTTGGCCATTCAGCTTGAGGACATGTTTCTGGCACCAGTCATCTGTTTGGGTGAGACCTTCTTGGAGGACATCCACATCACTTGGGGAATTGATGACCGTGCCCAGCTTGCAGTCATCTGCAAGCTTGGTCAGCCATAGCCCACTGGTTTTGGCCTGCACCTCAGAGAAGTATATCCCGAATAGCAGAGGTGCCCAAGACCCATCCCAGGGGTACGCTGATCATTATGGTCCTACAGTTTGAGGTGACTTCCCCTATTTTGATTAGGTGGATTTTATCAGCGAGGCAGTTTGCTACCTATCTGGTAACATATGGATTGATGCCTAGTTGAGAGAGAGTTTATCTATTATGCCTGAGTGGAGAATAGTATCGAAGGCTATGGCCAGGTCAAGGTAGGTGGTGTGCATCGTCTTCCCCTCATCCATGATTTTAGTGACTGTCTCAAAGAAGTCAACCAGATTTAAAAGACATGACCTCCCCTTGACAAAGACCAACTGTGTGGTGTCAAGTATTAGGAGGTTGCCAGTGTACCTGTTAATGAAGTCCATAATAATATATTCCATGGCCTTGCAGATCAGGCTAGTTAGGCTAATGGATGTCTAATTCCCTGGATCGGTGGATGCTCTACCTTTGTGTGAAGGGATGACAGTGGCTGTCTTCCACTTGGCTGGGACAAAGCCAGTATTCAGGTTTTGGTTGAATAGGGTGCCTAATGGTGCTGCAAGTTCATGCCTGAGTTCATGTAGGATGCAGCCTGGGATGTTATTGGTTCCCATGGAGGCTGTATTTTTTTTCCTTTGAGAGGGCAGTGATGACCTGTTCCCTAGAGATAAGGGGTGCGAGGCAGGTACTGGTGATGTTCTTATTTACTAATGGGGCAGACAGAGGGGTGAAGTTTTTGCTGAATCTTTCAGCCAGTAGATTGGCTATATCTACAGCATTTATTTATGTGGTGTCCTTGACCACATATACAGGTCAATAAAGAAGGCAATGAACTTAGCCTGACCTCTGACATCAAAGATCATTATAAAGCTTCTTTTTGCTGTAGAGTAATAAGAAACAAAACCATACATTGTTCTGAACTGATTTATTATGGCACCATCTATTCTGATACAACAGATGTTGCCAATATCCTTGCAAACAAATTTAGTGCCACTTTCACCCATGAGACTTCTGTCCAAAGCCCTGAAATATCTGAATCCAGTGGTCTTCTATTTATTTCTAGAGATCATGTACTGAAAGCACTAACACCAAAAACACTTCCTCCATTGCACCTGACCATATACCTTATTGCTTAATTAATAGTGTTGAAAATGCCATTGTAGACAGATTCCATAAACTCTTTAACTTAAGTGTAGCACCTGATTTTGTCCCTGATGAGTAACATACTGCAGTGGTGGTGCCCTACCATAAGGGTGGCCTTACAACCAACCTGGATAATTACAGATCTATCAGCCATACAAGCCTCATCTGCAAAGCCATGGAAAGTATTATAACTGATGTCATAAACTATGATATCAAGAATCTAATTAGACTTGTTTCAGTGAAAAAATGCAATGTATCACCCAAATCAAAAATGATTCATCAACACTGTCAGGCAGGAAAAAAAAATAATGGTTATGTTTTCTGTGTCTTGTCTCCCAGCAGAGAGTTTCTAGGAAGCTTAATAAATCTGTGCATTCGTGCATTCAAAAGAAACAGGAAAGAGCATCAAACCTGTGTATCAAAGTTGTGTTTCTTAACAGAAGCAGTACCTAGTTTAAGAAAAGGTGAGCTAGGTAGTGTCACTTGAGGCACCAAGCAACTTCAAGCATCCCAATATAGTTCTCAAAGCAAGAACACATAGAAACTGGTTTAACAGGACTTTTTCCAAAGGTATTCCTTTCAAGTTTGCCTAGGGACAAAGCATTCTGAAGCCAGTTGTTAGAAGGCACAGCTTTTGAAGTAATTTTAAAAATATCTAAAAGCAAGGAAGACTGTGACTTTGTAAAGGGCTAACTGTTAAAATTAGACTTGATCTCCAAACGTTTGATGTTGTGAATGGTAAGTCTTGTCTGCTGAATCTGGCAAACTTCATCAAAAGGCTGCATACTCTGCAGGTTGTGGTCATGTATTATAAATACATGCATACATACATAAAAATATTTCAGGCACGGGTGTTAGTGCAGTTCTAGCCTGCCAATATGTGAAAACAGTGTCCAGGCTGTTCATAAAAAAATATCTAAACTAGTACTTGCTTTAATGTAACTTGGTAGCCTGTTCCATGCATCAACTACTCTATAAGAGAACCAATTAGTACACTTCTCATTCCTAGAGAATCTTCTACATAGTTAGTCTAACGATTCTCTAGTATTTTTTGATAAACCCAAACATTCCCAGCGGTAGTTAGATGATGCAGTGGTGCAGCGGAAGCACTGTCGCTTCACAGCAAGAGGCTCTGTGGTTCAATTCTTGACTGGGGTACCTTCTGTGTGGAGTCTGCATGTCCTCCCTGTGTTTGTGTGGGTTCCCTCTGGGTACTCCGGTTTCCTCTCACATTACAAAGACATGTGTCTGGGGCATTTCTCCCTGGGCCTCCACTGAAAATTGGCTTTGTTCCAAGTCTGACTTTCCCGGTTAAATCAAATAAATAATAAATTACATATATACCTGAATAAGGTCTCCTATTAAATATCTGCATGGGAAGTTCAGAAATTTTAGTTTTTCTTAATAAGTGAAATTTTCACATCTGTGGATGCCTTTAGTATTTTTCCTCTGTACTCTTTCCAGTTTACCCATGCTTGTTTTCTTATAAAGTTTCCATGTTGTTATTCCATACTCAAATTTAAGCTTAATGTAACTAACAAGTAATGACTTAATTTCTGATTCCCTACACTTTATAAATCTTTTTTTTTCAACCTGTAGTTCTCTAACTATCTTTAACCAGTTATTTGATTTGATTATAAAAACTCAAAGCTGGATCTACTCATATACCCTGGTCCTTAAAATAATCTACAGTTTCAATCACTGTGTGCTCTATTAAATATTCTTATGTCTCCCAAATCTTATATGCTTAGTTTTTGATATATTTATCAGCATATTATTCTCCTGTGTCCAAATGGTCAATTTAGTCAAGTTCTTTAGCAGACATGCCCTGTTTGTAACACGTCTTTAGTTTGCCCAATTTCAAGAACTCTGAATACAGACTATAGAACACCACAGATGAAAAAATATAGATCTGAAAGATACAATCTAAACAACTATAGGCCTACAACAGAGCCCAGTGGGACACCCTGATTGTAGCCAAGAATTTCACGTCCAATTGCTGTATGATACTTGCCGTGTCCTATTGTAAACCATACAGCTATCTGTCTTGTCAAGAGTACATCAAAACCTAGTTGTTCTAATTTATTGATCAATGTTTTGTGTATGACCCTGTCAAATGATGAAGTTAAATTTATATAAATTACATCACAATGCATTTTTTCATTCATGTTTGTTATTATATTGTTATAGGACAGCATGCTACAGGTGGTAATTGATCTATATTCAACATATGCATGCTGATATATGGCTGCGAGTCCCAACCTTTCCAATTCTGACAATAAATTATTCAATATTACCTTCTCCATTATTTTTCACCAACGTTAATGTAGACTTAAGGCTCTGTATGACTCTGGGTTTGTCCTACTCCTCTTTCCTTTAAAGACATGTTTTTATAAGTACATGTCTCCAGTCTTGAGGAATCTTCCCATATTTACACTACCTTGTAAATAATATATATAATTATATTGTAAGCTCTTGCTGAGGTGCTCTCAGGTCATTATTACTAATTCCATCTTGATCTGACCAAGAGCATCAGCAGCATTCCACATGCTGGAATCATACAGAAACTAAATGCTTTAAAACACAACCCATGTTTATGTGTGATAAACAAGTGAACTCACGCAGAGTTAATGCTCTCGCTACTAGAAACAAATGCCAAGTCCAATAGTAAAAGATAGCATAAATATGCTATCAGAATATCAATGCAGTGATTTATTGAGTGCACATCAATTAGCTTCATCAGACCTGAGTAACAAAAATAACCTAATTACTTAAATACCCAACTAGGCGGGAAACTTCAAAATATTTAAAACATCATTACATTATTGCATAATTAAGAATTCTTTACTAATTTGTTAAAAAACAAAATCATACCATATGCCACAAAGTACCTACATAAAAAACAAACAAACCAACATCAATTCTCAAAAAGCTGTAGAATATACAATATACCATATAAAGATACTATCAATCAATAAAATCACATTTCATGCCTATACTGAAATGAGGGGTGTTTCAAGATATATTACCCTCTATATAGGGTATATATGTGACATTAAAATAAAATAAAAAAGAGAAATATATATAAAAATACATGTACATATGCATCTTTGCAACTGTGTGTGGGGGTATACATATGAAAAATACACTAAAAATGTGTATATATAATGTAATATATATATAATATATATATATATATATATATATATATATATATATATATATATATATATATATAAATAAATATATAAATATATCTAAATCTTCAATTTCCTCATCTTTAAAAAGGGTTGTATTGGCACTTTCCCATTCAGGCCCGGAGGTCTATCTGATCTCAGTCTAATAATCCAAGTTGTTTCTTTCGACTCAGTGAAGGTGCCAGCATATCCTCCTCTAATGGTGGTATGTATCTTTTCTAAAATTCTAAACTTGACAAAATGTTCCTGTCCATAGTCTCTAACATGTTTGGCCAATGCATTGGAAACAGAGCCCTTTCTGATGTGGTAGACGTGCTCCCGCATCCTATCCCTAAGACATCTGTTGGTCTTACCAACATAGAAAGCAGGGCACGCCACACACAGAGCCAAATAAACCACATCATGGGACATACAAGTCCCACTAGCATATGCTGAAAAATACCCAAGACCAGATGGATGGACAAACACCTGTTCTGTGTCTATAAATGGACAAAAATTACATGAATTACAGGGGGAGGTAACAAATGTTCCTTCAGATGTCACATTGGGATTATTCCTGGAGTAACATAATAGCCTCTTGAGGTTCATCTTATTTTTATATATGAACTTAATCTTAGGGTCTACTAATAAAAGTGTGTTTTAATAATGTCCTTGGGATAAACAATATTACTAACATGAACATCTACTGCATCAGCACTCTGCTGTCTCATCTGACTGGAAGCTCTATCAGAAAAGTAAGGAGCAGCTGCTCCACATCTCAGCTGTTCTAAATCCATCATACCTTCCTCCAGATCTAAATCACTATAGCCACATTCCCTCAATCTCTGCTTAAGGTCAAACAATCCTTCTTCAAAATCAGGTTCTGCTGGGGTATATAATGACAGGCGCATGGCTTGTCCACGAACAATATTCTTATAGATATACCCTGGGTGCATACTATTACAATGGAGCAACATATTCTTATGGCAGGGTTTCCTATATAATCCAGTATTAACCATACCATTTCCCAACATCTCAACATTTTATGTAGGTACTTTGTGGCATATGGTATGATTTTGTTTTTTAACAAATTAGTAAAGAATTCTTAATTATGCAATAATGTAATGATGTTTTAAATATTTTGAAGTTTCCCGCCTAGTTGGGTATTTAAGTAATTAGGTTATTTTTGTTACTCAGGTCTGATGAAGCTAATGGCGAAAGCGCTTACCTGATGTGCACTCAATAAATCTACTTTTTAGCTATTTCATCTTCGTGGATTATTATTACCATTTTGGCTGACTGTCTCACTGTTTTCGTTGGACTACTGCATTGATATTCTCTGATAGCATATTCTCACTACTTGTTGTTTTTTACAACCCATGTTTGGCAAAATGAATGTCAAACATGCTAAAAAACAGAATCAACACTGTGTGAGTTGCAGGTACATCAACAGAAAGCATGAAAGTGACTTGTAGTGTCCCTCAAGGCACAATGTTGGGGCCACTCCTTATTGGCATTTACTTCTTAGATCTCAAGGAGACAAATTCTCTGGCTAACAAATTATGCAGATGACAACAAAGAGGTGGTTGTTGTTAAATCACCCTCTGACCACCCAAACTTTCCAGAATTAACTCTCCGTAGTAATTCTTGGTGTGCTAATAATAGGCTCTAATTGAATGCTAAAAAGAGTAGAGTTATCAGTCTTGATAGACAAGCCCTTCCTATCATCATATTGGAAAGACAACACACCACTACAAAATGAAACTGTAGTCAGGGATCGAGGATCATTGGTTAATAGTTCACTCTCTTTCAAACTTCATGTGACAACAGTTGTCTTTAGCACAGTTAATTGCCAAATGAATCTCACTGGGGTCTAAAGAGGTAATTACTTCTTTAGACTTACCATTGTTGACACCAATCATCAAATACCCCCTTTAAGATGTATCTCACTAAATACATCAAACAGTTAGAAAGACCCCAAAGGTTCCATACCAAAAGATCACAGACCTTAAGTCTCTGAGCTACAAGGGTGGCTGGAAACACTGTGCCATAATTCAGTGTTTCATAAACTTTGGAAAGGAGATTTCTGTCTCACTTCCCATGCTATTAGAGACTGTGGATATAGTGTATCTCTGTAAGTCTTAAATATTTACCATTATTATAAACAATAACCTAAATCTTCATGATCAGATGAGTAGAACATTCTAGAGTTATAGTTTTCATAGGTTCATAGATTCATAGGTTGGTACTTGGCTATCAGCCCTAGGGACTATACAAGTCTAGCCATAACAATTCCCTGGCTATTTCTTCCCACAATATTTACTTCCCTGGACCCCTGCCTAGCAGGGCTATGGATGTGATCCCCTGGGGTGAATTTCCTATCTCCCATCCAGTCATCAAGGTTCCTTTTGAAGAGGGCCAAAGAGGCACTCTGCTTGACATGTATGGGCAGTCTATTCCAGAGTCTGGGGAGTCTCTGAGTCAGGAACCTATCCCTCCAGCATGTTGTGTTCATTGTGATGACAAGGTTTAGATCCCTAGAGTGTGTGGCTTTGAGGGATTGGGATTTCTTTAAGTGTAGCATGTCCAACAGCTCTGGGTTTGACATGGCCTCGTATGTTAAGCAGAGATCGCTTCTGAGTAAATGATATGCGACAGAGTATAGCTGGGGTTTCTTTAGACGGTCAGCATAGGGGATCTGTTTTAGGCCTATGATTCTTTTAGTGAGGTATTTCTGTGGCCTTTCCAGTTGTTGCAGATATCTTGAGAGGTACATACCAAATAGGGTGTTGTATTCTATAATGGGTCTAATGAGGGATGAGTACAGTGGGACAATGACCTCCTTTTTTCTGGATGAAAAGCGCTTAGTGATGAGGTGTGCCACATAGAAGGATTTCCTGACTGTTGTGGCGATGTGGTTATCGAAGGTGAAACCACTGTCCACCTATGTCCCCAAGTCTCTTATCCCACTTTCGGTGTTTAGTGTACTGCCACCTATGTGGTAATTCATGGATACATGTTTTTTCCCAAAGGGGATAACTATACATTTCTTGGCATTGAGATTGAGCCCATGGCTCTGGCACCAAGCATCTGTTTCTGTAAGGCCCTTTTGTTGAATATCCACATCATTTGTGGATTCAATAATGGCTCCCAGTTTGCAATCATCTGCGAACTTTGTTAACCAAAGTCCCTTAGTGTTGGCCTGTACTTCAGAGAAGTAGATGCCACACAAGTGCTGTCCCAGGACTGAACCCTGAGGTACTCCACTTGTCACTTGTCTGGAGCTGGATTTGGAATCGGCAACTTTTATAGTGTGGGTTCTGTCAGTAAGCCAGTTGGCAACCCATCGAGTGACGTAGGGATTAATGCCCAACTTATTAAGTTAATCGATAATTCCAGAGTGGGGGGGGTGGCAAAGGCCTTGGCAAGGTCCAGATAGGCTGTGTGGACTGCCTTACCCTCATCCACAGCTCTGGAGACTGATTCGAAGAAGTCAATCAGGTTCAGGAGACAAGATCGGTCCTTCACAAACCCAAACTGGGTGGGGTCCAGTGTTTGAAGGTTGCCAATGTCTTTGTTAATAAGTTCCATGATAATATGTTTCATAGCCTTGCAGATCGGGCTCATCAGACTGATGGGGCGGTAGTTCCCAAGATCTTAGGTGGATCCCCCCTTTTGGAGTGGGATAACTGTAGCTGTGCACCACTCAGTGGGCATGAAGCCTGAGGTAAGGCTATGATTAAACATGACATGTAGATAAGGTGCCAGTTCATTTTGTAGTTCATGTAGTACACAGCCCAGGATGTCATCTGGTCCCATGGATCCTGTATTCTTAGCTTTCAAGAGTGTGTTTTTTTTACCTGTGTGGCCATTATTACCAGAATTTGGCAATGTTTCGGTATTGAGATGGGCCCTTCAGGCAGTGAGAGGGGGTGAAGTTGGCACTGAATCGATCTGCAGGATATTGGCAATATCCTTGGGATCAGTATATTTAATGCCATTCTGTTGTAGCTCAGAGCAGATCTGAGCATTGCCATTTAGATTCTTGATATAGTTATAGAATGCCTTGTGGTTGTCTTTGGAATCTTTGGCAATTTTATTTTTGTAACTAGCTTTGGAGGATTTTATGAGGGATCTCAGCTTCTTACTGAGGCTGGTAAGAGAGATTTTTGCATCCTGGGATTTTCCTCTTTTCTGCAACAGTTTTTTCCTTTTGTTGTTAAGTTTGTTTATAGCAGGGGACAACCAGAATGGCTTCCTTTTTTTGGAGGAGAGCGTCTTGGTCAGTGGCGGCTGGTGACTTCAAATCATAGGGGGGCTGCAGGAGACAGCTGAATGGGTGGGGTCGAGGGGGTGTGGTCAACCAGAAAGGGGAGGAGCTATGCACAAAACCACAAAAAACTAACTTTAATTAAATACGCTGCCCTGGGTGGCAAACCATCATTATGAAAGTCCAATCAAGACAAAAATAAGTGTAGAAGAATAAAAATATTTCAATGCATTGGCTGCATGACAGCTTACTTAATATCTAGATGGAAACAAAAGGTTGTGAGGCATGAAAAAATAAATTACTTTTTAAATACATTACTGGAATGCCAGTCAAAATCAAGTATAAGAAAAACCAGAAGCACTAAACTCAAACCACTTCTCCTTGCACTGCAGTACCAAGTAACATGCTGAAAGTAGAAATCTATGTGATGCCCCCACTTGTAAAAATGTTTCTTATCCAAAAAAGACCTGCAGCCTGACAACTTGTTACATGGGGAAAACATGATAAAAGTAAAAAATGAAAAGCAAACAAGAAACAAGCTCAAGATACATTGCTTAAAGGATTACTGAACAGGTTATGGACCACATGATTGGCATTCTGTTTAATTTACGGGTAAAGTCTGTAGAGATGACTGGAAGTCTCCAACAAGTGTAATGAGCTTTTAAAATAATGGAATCCTGTCCTTTAATACCCAAGGTTTATACATTATCTAGTTAAGTATTCTCTGCATGGCAACAACAGAAAGGCTTTCAATGTTGGCAATTCTTTAACAGTATGCTTATTAAAGCTTACTTGCATCTTACGATCTCAGGCAAGCTTACCTTATGGTCATTAAAGCATTGCTACTTAAACACAGAGCAACAGGCACTTTGAGTAATAAGCATAAATCTGAGTAATAAGCATAAATCAACAGTACAAAAATATGACAGAAACCAGACCATTCTGCAAAATCAAGGACAGATGAAAAGCCACTGTAGTACTTATGCAGTGTGTCCTCCCCATCCAAGGTAGATACAACTACTCCTTGCCTTGCTTGGACACATCCAGAGTCACTACATGGGGGAGTGGGGTGCAACTAGCATGTCACAATTTGAAATCTCTCTGGCTGACTGTGATGGCCCTGACACATTTGTCATACCTCTCAACCTCAAGAGCAAGAAATCTGGACAAAGCCATACACAGAAGTGGGACAAAGGCCCAAAATTAAGGACACTTTTAAATATTGCTCTAATAAACTTAGAAAGATAATAGAATAGGTCTTGCATTAGTATGAATTTTCTGAAGGGTATAAAATCTGAAACTCAAATGTCTGTCATTTTCTAACTTCAGTCTTTAGTGATTTGTCACTAACTTGCCAAAAAACACAACTTTATGAAAAATGGACCAAAAATGTGATGCAAAAATATAAAATAGACACACAATACAGCTGCTACCTGTCAAAGAAGGGACACTTTAATATTAGTACTGCTACCTTGAGCAGCTGACAAAATAAAAGAATCTACATGCATTTCAAGTAATCTATAACTTTGATTATTACAGTTATTTCTTAATTGTAAACCCTCCATGTTTTCTTCCAAAATTGCTATTTTATGGAGGGATTATTAGGGGGAAGAGCAACATTTTGAGCCAAAAATTGGGGACAGTTGAGAGGTTGGCTATGCCTAATTCTATAAAGCAATTTATTTGCATGTACCTCTCAACCTGTTAATGCAGTAAATCTGAACAAGGCCAAATATATTTGGGGCACATATAAACAGTACTAAAAAATGCTCTTGTATAAATTGAGACAGTTGATAGAACAGCTCTTACTTCAACATGCATTTTTCTGAAGGTTATGAAGTCTGAAACTTATTATTTAGTGACTTAATTCCTAAATGATTTGCCATAAAACTACAAATTTTATGAAGAACAAACCAAAAATAAGAAGCAAAAATATATTCATTCTTTGAAAATCTGGACAGTTGGGAGGTATAGTTCAGCTGGGCCTGTCTGAGTTTGCTGCCCTTCCCCCCTGAAAAAATAATGGTTGAATGGAGCCTCTGCAGCCATTCCAATGAACCATTACTTGGCTATTTCACTCCATTTACCATAAACACTAATGTGCATACTGCTTTACTTCTATGATGAGTTGGACTTCATTTGAAGGTTTTATTTTGTATTTTACAGCACAAACACTAAGTCATCTGTTAAACAAAGCAATGCAGTCTCACAATGAAAACTTAGCATTAAAACTTCTCTGCCCTTGAAACTCACATTCATTGAAACAGCATTGAAACCCACATTCAAAGAAAATACATTTTGCCAGTGGCAGATAAAGATTAATTTTGGGCTGTTTACAAATCATAGGCCCCTTGCATATGAAACATACATGTGCTCTTTGATACACCTTCCTCACTGTACTAAAATTATATTCCTTGTACAATACAGTACACTTGTTAGAGGGTGTTTTAAATTTGTTTTGAACATTTTCCAGTAAGCAATGAAACAAACCATATGCACCCATAATGGCAAAACTGCCCAGTTGAGAACATTTATCATAAAAAGTCTACTCAGACTTCCACAGTCCACCATTATTAGTAAATATACACAATTCTACAGTCCACCATTATTAGTAAATATGCACAATTCCACAGTCCACCATTATTAATAAATATGCACAATTCTACAGTCCACCATTATCAGTAAATATGCACAATTCTACAGTCCACCTTTATCAGTAAATATGCACAATTCTACAGTCCATTATCAGTAAATATGCACAATCTCTGAAGTAAGACATCTAAATAATTCCACATTAAAGAAATCTGTAACTAATGAAGCGGTTGCTGCTAGCAATCACCTTTATATTTCATGGTTTCATCGAAAAATAAAGTGTCTGTTGCCCCTCAAGAATAAATTGCCTATATTACATTAAAAAATGATAAGCTAGTAATAATATTGCAAGAGGAAATGGATGGCAAACTGATAACAGACTCATAGTTAGTATCTTCACCAAGGAGAACATTCTCAGTACGGCAGCATCCACCCCTTGTAGGAGTAGAACCCACAGCCTTCTGCATCAAAAGCAAGTACACAACCTGTTGTGCTATAGTATTAACTAGGCAAAGCACTAAACATCTATTCCCCTGCAGCTCTCAGACCCTTGTAAAATCTACTCAATACTCAACTGCATCTCAACTTCGCAGCTCAAGAAAACTGGAAAAAGCCAAAATGTATTGGGGGTCAAAAGCCCAAAAACCAGGGACACATTAAACATTGCTTGTATAATCTTGGAAAGTTGCTAGAATAAAATGTTGTGTTGCCACCATACATTTTACTGCCAAGGTCCCTGAGCAAAAAACAGTCAGAGTAACATACCACTACGCCACATCAGCTGCTTTGTAAAAGAGAGGAAGACTGAAACTTAAATGGCTATCATTTAATGAATTCAGTTCTCACCATAGCTGTCAACCTCTTAGCACAAAGCACCTGGACAAACCCAGTAATGAGGGAATACAGCCCTCAAACATATTCAGTGAATTCAGTTCTTGCCATAGCTGTCAACCTTAGCACAAAAAACCTGGACAAAGCCAATAACAGGGTAATACAGTCCCAAAAATAAGGACAAATTTCAAATAGTCATCTTATAAACTTAGAAAATGGCTATAATAATTATTATTAAATATTATTTTCTGTCTTCAGTCTTCAGTGATTTGCCAGAAGATTACAATTTTATATGAAACTGACCAAAAATATGAGTCAAAAATCTATCTGGACATTCTGCAAAAATGTGGACAGTTGAGAGCTATGTTTTCATGCTAGGAGTTTGAGTGATACCAATTTTACATAATACACAGATGAGGTTTACATGGCAAAGTGACTGTAACTGTGCAATATGGGGTGGGGGTCATTTTTAAAAGAAAGTGGTCTATTTTCTGGTCGTTTGCTCAGTTAATCATCTGCCTTTGCAGGACTGATGTGAATTTGTGCACATAAGTTGGAATATTTTGGCTATTTTTGTGAAACAAACCTAACAACTGTCCCTAATTTAGGTTCATAGATGTATACAAGTTAAACAGCCACCAGGGCACTTGTAAGCCTAGCTGCATAACCCAAATGTGATCCACAAATTTCATTTATATAGTGGGTGAGTTACTGATTGCCTTTGTCCATCAGAGACATAGGAGCCAGACCAGGGGTGAATTTCTGATTACCCTTTGATTGGCCCAAGTTGTGCTTAAATAAGGTTAGGGAGGTGTTCTGCTGTACCTATTCCATTGAATGGGAATTCTCTGAGGAACACATCTGTCTCTCCAACATGTCCTAGTTATGTTGCAAGTAGAATGTAGGTCTTTTGATTTAGTAGTTCTAACACTGTTTGTTTCACAGATGTGCAAAAGGTTAATCAAAACAGGGTCCAGGGATGCCTTGTATGCAGGCAAAGATCACCTCTCAGAAGTTTGTATGACACCAAGTAAAGAGACAAGGCCTTGATGTAGTAAGTGTAGGGCATTGTGTTTACTCCTCACATTCTTTTTGTAAGGAACCTTTGTGGATGTTCAAGTTGCTGCATGTGTCTGGACAAATGCATACTGAAGGGGACATTATACTCTATGACGGGTCTGATAAAGGATGATTACAGTGGTGTGATGACCTCTATAAACCTAGATGCCATGCCCTTACTTATATGTTGAGAAACCCAGAAGGATTTTCTTACTACCTTGGACATATGCTGGTCAAAGGCTAGGTTACTATCCAAATGTATTCCTAGATCTTTGACTAAGTGAATCAACTTTTAGGGGTGCTTTATCGATAATGTAGTTACAAAGCATGGTTGACTTCACAAAAGGTACTGTCATGCATTTCTTGGTATTTAGTTTTAAGCCATGGGTTTGGCACCAAGCTTTTGACTGAGTTAGACCTTCCTGAAGAGTGTTGTCATCTTGGAGGATTCAATGACTGCTCCCAGTTTGCAATTATCTGTGAACGTGGTCAGCCAGAGGCATTTGACATTGAATCTATGTTCATTTTAAAAGGTAAATACTATGTTTCCTAATGTGCTGAACAGGGAATTTAATTGGAAATATTTATTTAAATGGCACATATGTGGGATTGCTGCTTATTTGAAAAATTGGAACTGATTTAATATAGGCAGTTACTAGGCTAACAACCTGGGGGGGGGGGCTTTTTTACTAGTCTAACAATCTGGGGGGGCTTTTTAAGCCTAGTCATGCTTTCCAAATGTATCTGATAAGTTTTGATAACCCATGGGTTATTTTAAGTGGTACTGGTAGGCTTGGACATGGGTAGTCAAGATTTATAGGCTGCCTCTGTCTACTACAGACATAGATACCAGACCAGGGGTAAATTTTCAGTTCTCCATCCACTGGTCCAAGTTACAATTAAATTGGGTTAGGGATGAACTGTGCTTCACATGCATGGAAAACCGTTCCAGAAAAGGGGTAGTCTCTGAAACACATTCCTGTCCTTCCAGCATGTCCTATTTATGTTGCAGTCGAGGTTTAGGTTTCTGGGTGGGTTATTTATGATGCTATTTGTTTTGCAGATGTGCAGCAGGTCCATCAGAGTGAGATCAGATTACGCAGTGTAAGCCAGACATAGACATCCTTGTTAGACCAAGTATAGGGAAAGGGCATTCAGGTGGTCAGAGTAGGACATTTTGTTTAGGCTAGGAATTTGAAGTAGAATACAGAATTTTAATAAATGCCAACTGCAGTCTATTTTTAAGTCTTTAAAATGAGTATTAGAAGTAGCTGTGTATTAAGAAAGTCTAAAAGTCTGATATAGTTATTTAATTGGGAAATCAAAGTAGCAGACACTGAAGGCTGTGTAAATATGGCCAACCTAGAATTTTTCAATGAACATCTGACAAGAAAATGAATGTGCTGTTTCTAATGATTAACTAAACATAACAATGTTGACACCAAAAAATATTAATAATTTCCTTACAAAAGCTTTGCGTTACCATATCCATATAAAGTTTAAGTTTTGAGAGAATGACAATTATTTAATGCATTATTTCAATAGACTTTATGCATTCTTGTACTTTAACATTTCTCAAATTATGAGACCAAGATCGTTATGGAAGCCCATGTCTGTTTTAGCAGATAAAGCCAGTCAGAAAATATTGTGCTCTTAAAATAATAATTATTTTGTGTTACTTTTATATGGACTCAGGCTAAATCTAGAAGGGTGACAGTTAATGAGTAGGTATATCAGACTGTAAATAACTTACAGAAAAAATATTATACTAGCCAAATCTTGGTTATTTCATGTATGTGTGAATGTTTACTGGTAACCTTTTTGGCATGGGAAGATGCAAGGTAATTTTTGGATAACTAGTGGAGGTCCAAAGACTTTTCTGTGGTTTGAGGTAGGCTCACTGTAATAATGTCTGAGAATCAATGTTCTATTTAATTCTATTTTACTAATTTGGTGCTTTCTTTATATGCATTGACTACTGCTGTCAATGATGCTGCTCTATGGATTATATCAATTTGTTCTGTTCACTGATGTAACCTTTTGTACAGACAACATTTAGGAGCTCTTTAGCTTTTGACTGAAACAACCAGAAAAACATATTTAACCATGAAGGCCTTCATACTGTCCCGCATGAAAAAGTCCAAGACAGTTCTCAAGTGAATCTCAGGGAGCCATATTAGGCTACATACTGAACAAACAACAAGAGTGTAGTAGTGACTTGAATTCATAGAAAAGGTAGAGCACCGCACTTTTTATTTTTAGTCCAGCCCTCTTTGATATCTCTATGAGTCTCTCATGAATGCACGCACACACACACACACACACACACACACACACACACACACACACACATACACACACACGCACACACACACACACACACGCACACACACACACACACACACACACACACACACACACACACACACACACACACACACACACACACACACACACACACACACACACACACCGACCTACCTGCAAGTGCATTCACATTTCCACTGACCTGCATTCACATTTCCCACACCGACCTGCATTCACATTTCCACCGACCAACCTGCATTCACATTTCCACCGACCGACCTGCATTCACATTTCCACCGACCGACCTGCATTTACATTTCACCGACCGACCTGCATTCACATTTCCACCGACCGACCCGCATTCACATTTCCAGCCAGTGAACAGCCAGGGAAGCCATATAATCCAGCAAACACATTTCCAAAGCCAGGGAAGCCCAGCCGAACTGATTGATGTACACGACGCCCGTGAGAGCTGAGAGATAGCTCTCAGCTCACTCCTTATTGGCGTGAGAGCTGACAGATAGCTTTCAGCTCACTCCTCATTGGCCCTGACTGCAAGGGAAGCAGTCCGGAGCCCCTCTGTTCTGTGCGGTCATTGACCGCATGACTTATAGCACAGGGGTTGCTGGGTACCTATGTCTCTGCATTCGGACTGCCATAAAGGCAGTCTGAATGGATTTTGTGTTTCACAGATTTTTTTTTTTTTTTTTTGTCTAGGTGGGAGGGCTGCAGACCGGCAGTCCGGTAGCACGAGCTGCCCCTGGTCTTGGTTCTATTTGGGATGGTCAATTCATGCATGCATGGATGTGCTCATACAGTGCCTTAGTGTAGGATTCAGCAGTTGAACTTTCAGTTCCCGTCTGCATGGGTGTTATGAAGTTTGTCATTTCTGACTGTAGTAGCATGAAGTTGGCTTTGGGGGGTGGGGGAGGGATGTGGATATCAAAGGTGATTAGCTTATGGTCAGACCTGACCAATGAGGGGGTGACCATAGGTGTGGAGCTTCGATTTCCCATGTTGGTAATGACCAAATCTAGGATATTGGAGCCCCTGGTAGGACTATGGATTAGTCAATCCAGGGCATTGGAATTTATGAATTCTGAGAACCGTTGGGCATAGGTGTTGGTACATGAGTAGTTTTCCCAGTTAATGGCAGGGTAGTTGAAATCACCCAGTATTAGGGTGTTTGGTTATATCTTAATATTTTCCAGTATGTTTAGAAAGGTGTAGTGAGAATATTGCGGCATGTTGGGGGATCTGTTGCAAGTTGCAGTTTGGATTGCAGTCTTACCTAGTGTTAGTTGCACCTGGAGATTTTCAGATGCATTGTGTTGGGCATCTAGCCTGGTGGTGTGAATATCCTTGGTGATTATGGACACTCCTCCACCTTTAGTGTTTCGTTCCTGGTTTGGTGGCTGAAAAGTGTGGTAAGAGTTGTAAAGTGGTATTGCAGGGGTGCTCTGTGGAGCCTTGAACCAGGTCTCAGTTACAGCACAGATATCAATGTTTTCCATTTTTAGGAGTGCCTCGAGAGAGTGCATTTTGAGGTTTAGACTAATAGCATTGAGTAGCATTACCTTCAGATTTTGCATGCTTGTACCTTTTACGGTGACGGTTTTGTCCTTTGAACTTTGCCTAAAAAATGCACTATAGGGGTGGCAGGAGCTTTAGCCAGTTACCTGAATCACAGGGCTGACAGGTGCAGACCATCTCTGGCAAAGCATTGTGGTCTGTCTCTCATGCCATCCCTGGCAGACAGATACTGGATCCCCTTTGAATGACACCAGAAGCTTATTCAATTGTTGATGTTAGTCATTTTGTCCTTATACTGTGGTATCATTCTGGGTGAAGGCAGGATGCTTCTCAGGGCTAGGGTTATACCTGCCTGGGCCACATGATCTGAGAGCTCTTTCATGTAGTCCAGGGAGGTACATCTCAAGTCTTTCAATCCAACATGTACAATGACAGAGTCATATTTGTACTTGTTGTGGAGTGACTTGAGTGCGTGAGTTATGTGGTGGATCCTGGCACCCAACAGGCAGCTGACTGTAATTTTCTCCTTGTTCTGCCTGGTGAGTGAGACATCAGTGTACCTGACTATAGAGTCACCTATGTCTAAAGTGCTGGGTACATTGTCTTGCCTTAGGGGCTGTTGTTGGGTGGCACACTGGTGTTGTGGGCTATGTGACACTTTGGTTGTGATTGGTGTTTGTTTGTATTTCAGCTTTTTAGGTCCATATTGATTGGGCAGGTTACTGTTAAGGGCCTCTGTATATGAGGGTTTAGTGTTGCTATGCTTCTAATCTAGCACCTCACAAATCTCTGGAATAAACTTCTTCTCAGTTGTTAACAATACAACTCACTATTTTCTTTTAAATAGTAAAGAGTAGACACAAAAGTACTCCAGGATTGTCTGGTGTGGTCCTCTAGGATAAAGAAGGTTTAGCATGAGGAAGGGTACTGACAAGCTATGAGTGGTCATAAGGTTTAGTAACCTTAAAACATTTACGAAATCTGTAATAACTACAACAAGTCAGCTACTTACTTCTTTTAAAAATCTTGTGAAGTATTTAATGAAATTAGAAAATACCTGAATGGGGTTACAGCAGTCAAGCTTCTTGAAGGATGGTTGCTTGTAAGCCTGACAGTTGAACTTGTCATGTCCACCATGAAGCAGATGTTGAAGAGGCATACATTTTCTACTACAGTTCATTGGTTGGCGAAAGCATCCTTCACATCTGATCCATCATTCAGTTGCAACCTTTATTGTGTTCATCATGCATCTGATATCTCACTATGCTTAGGGGTTTCCCTTTGCAAAGGAATCAGATTATCTGGACCTTTTGTGTGAGATTATTTCTATCATCTCCTCTATGTATGCATATTTGCAGTCATATTTCATATATTGCTAGATACTGGAGGGAATGGAAAAAGTCCTTCCAGACAAGAAAACTTAAAGATAAGTTCTTCAATAACTCAGACTTCTAATCTTGTGTCAAGATGGGTGCACACTAAGCAACAGGTTAACTTCAGTTCTCCCAGTTTGAAAAAAGAAACACAAGGGCCAGGAACGCTGTCACTTTTAGTAAATTCAGTTAATGGCTAGCAAGTATACTGCCCGGATGCCTACAAAGAAGAAACTAAGAGAGCCTGAAAGAAAATCAACTAGAAAAGGAGAAGAGAATACACTGACTGGAAAGAATCCTGCAGCTGTTCAGGAAAAAGCAGGTCAAGCTCCAGCTTTGGTGCAAGACATGACTTGCAGTAATCTAGAGGGAAAAAATAAGTCAAGTATGTTCAGAGTTTATTAAATTAAATAAAACAATTGTATTTGTGAAATATGGCTCTTTTAGAAAAAGTGGAGACAGTGGACTTTTGTTGACTTTGTTGTACTTGTGAGGAACTGAAAAGCATTTACTTCACTTCATGTGATTAATGTTTGGAAGGACTTTGAGTGGAGGGGGAGAACAAGGAAAAATGTAAGTGTAAGTTAAACAATTTCTGTTCTTCGCTCTATTTCTATGCAATTTTTCACAATATAAATATGTTTTATTAGTAAAGTATTTTAGTTGTTCTTGTATGTGATGAAGTTACTAAAGTAAACAGATCATTTTTTCTTTTTCTTCTTTCTTTTTTCTTTGAGAAATGTAGGCATTGCAGTACAAAAAGGGAAAAAAAGGCTAGATAAAAACATATTTAAGTTATTGGGGATAGAGTGTGAAAGTACATAGATCATAATATATGTAGAGCTGATATATTTTCTCTTACATTTGCATAGGAGAATGTCTTATTAAGATCCTTGGCTTAATATAACAGAAAGTTTAAAGTGGAGACAAGTAAATATGAAAACATTGAATATAAAGAATATGTTTCCTTTAGCAATAAATGTTTCAGTTTGTCTTTCAGGCTGCAGCAGAAGGCTACATTTCATTCTCTTACATTTCCAAAAAAAAAAAAAAAAAAAGATGATGACAGGGCAATAAAAATCTAGAGAACTGGTTTCCACAAGGCTAAAAGTTAATGTTTTCTGAAAGCATGCAAGGCATTTTCACATATGTGAGGGGAATAAAGAAAAAAAAAACGTCACCTATTAGTGTAAGGAGAGGCACAGAAAGTAACATCCATCTTAGCATGGATAACCTCACTTTCAGGTTAATGAAAGCCTGCATTAACAGATATGTATTTGAGACAACTTTTCCTATTAAGAGGACAAAACTTCATTATGAGAAGATGTACATAGTTATCTGTATTTGTATTGTTAACAGGGTATGTGGGTGTTCGGGTGGGGGTAGTATTTTTATTTGAGAGTTTTCATTAGAACAGAATGTCTTATAAAATGTGACATAGGTTCCAAAATTGATGATAAGGCAAAAAAAATCTTTATTAATGACTAACCTGCCAAATATTAGTGAGGGCGTGTATCACAAAAGCTGAAAGTGGATGTTTAAAAAACTAAAATATATAATAGATGGGAATAACGGCTTCTTACCATAAAGGTGACACTTTCCATATTATCTTGTAATGTGAATGGTCTCACAGGCATAGACAAAAATTAAATACTATTTAATTACTACAGAGTGTAAATAGAAATATTGCAGGTGACACAAATGGAAAGAACTGAGCATGTAAATTTGACAAAAAATAGTTCAGGGTGGATATTTAGCAGAGTATTAGGGACAAAGGAAAAGAGGTATAATTATATTAATTGCTAGAGGAGTTCCAATAGTGATAGAAGAGAAAACTATAATAGCAGAATTGTGGTTTAAAAGACTACTGGCAAAGGATGAGGATGCTGGCATATATATATATATATATATATATATATATATATATATATATATATATATATATATATACATTTATATTCTACTTAAACCTGTTATTATGGAGCTTTAAAAATCTGAGGAGAAATAATTAGGTTTCATCAAGGAATATTACTTATAGGTGGGGATTAGAATTTGATTTGCAATAATGAAGATGTATTTGTGGGGCGTAGAAGGGAAAATATAACAAAAGAGGGTAGATTTCAGAAGAAAGTTATGAAAATATTTGATATGAGACAGGAATTCAGCAGCAGGAACTCACAGATAATTTATATCTTATTCCCTAAGTTACAGTAACTGGGCTAGACTAGACAGCAGTTATATTTCACTGGAATACATGCATTTAATCTAGAACTTTGACACACATCCAATAATTATTTCAGATCATGTGCAAGTAATTACTTAGATGAAAATGCAGGATGGTATTCTAGTGGAAGTTTGTAAGCTAGAAAGGAAGAAAGTGATAAAGATTTGGAAGATTTTGTTTTCGGTATTTTAAAGGAAGTGGAGGCACTAACATTCTATAAAAAAGCTGGTGGCTGTAATTCCTAAAGATGGTAAAGACCCATCAGCTAGCTTTATATAGGCCCATTTCAATTTTAAACCATGATTATAAAGTGTTTATGTCTGTAATGGCTAAAAGTATGGCAAAGGTGGTGTGAAAATTGATATATAAAGATCATTGTGGTTTTATGGAGTGGAGGCAAATATTTGACAATGTTAATATAACAATGATGATCCAGAGGAAAGCATGCAGTGGAACATTCTGAGCAGAAAATACCACTGTTGTTGGGTCTCAATGCTGAGAATACATTATACAGATTAAGCTTTGATTTTATGATTAGTGCGATAGAAGCATTTCCATTTCCTGATATCAATAATAAGGTTAATTAGAAGGATATACGAGGGAATGGAAGCAAAAATCAAAGTGGGAGGGTTCCTTCTGATAGGTTGTATCTAAAGAGAAGAAATGTATGAAAGCATCTGGTATGGAATGTAGATATTATTTCCCAAGGTACAAAAACTAATAGGCTACACAGAAATTATATTTCACGGAAACGTGCATTTAATTGAAAGTTCTGAAATTCATACAATAGCAAATCATGCGACAACAATAACTAAAATAAAAAATGCAGGGTAATGAAATAAAAATGAGACACTGGTAATTCTCCACCTATCTGTTAAACAGAGAGAAATTCAAAGAATGGCTAATGGAAATTACTGGGGAGTTATGGGGGAGACATAAATTTCTTCAGAAAATATAGCTAGGGAGTGGGATAAAATGAAAGTGGACTTTAAAAATAGGGTAGAAATAAAATAAAAAAGATATATGTTTAAGAAGTAACAATAATTATTTAGAGAGACTGACAAAGGTTAAAGTACTGCACAATAGAAGGAATCTCACAGAACAAGAAGAGGAGCAATTGCAAATTGCTGTTGAGAAAATAAGGGACTACCTCGATAATATATATGAGTTTAGAAAGGTTGCTGTTAGTCAACTATTTTTTTATAATACTTCCAGAGTACAAAAGCTTTTACCACAATGGCTCAGGCAACATAAAGTGGAAAGGGTTATTGCCAAGCTTAGAGAGACTATAAGAAGGAAAATAACTAGAGATCATTTAGAAGTATTAGAGATATTTTGGAAATTTTATAAAAATCTGTATAACGCAGAGAAACGTGGAAGTCAGGAAAAAGTACAAATGGAAATGTTTCTGGAAGAATTAAATATGCCAAGGTTAAAGGTATATGAGCCATAATTACAAACAGTTAGGTTAGGAAGAGAGGAGCTACAAATAGTGATATAACCAATCTACAGGAAAGTCATTAGGAATGAATGGTATTTCTGTAGAAGTTTGAAAATAGGAGGGAAAAAAGTGATAAAGATCTGGAAGGTTTTTCTTGTTTGCATTCCAAAAAGAGGAGAAGCACCAACTTCCTAGAAGAAAGCTGTGATTGCTGTAATACCTAAAGACGGTAAAGTCACATCAAATTCAGCTTCATATAAGCTCATCTTGATTCTAAACTATGATTATAAAGTGTTTATGTATATAATGGCTAAAAGAATGGCAAATGTGATGCCAACATGTTTAGATGTGGTCCAATGTGATTTTGTGGATGGGATGCAAACATTTGACAACATTAATAGAAGAATAATCATTCAGAGAGAAACAAAATGTAATACAATACTACTGTCGTTGGTGGGTCTTGATGCAAAGAAAGAATTCAACAGAGTAAGCTGGTAAAAAGGCAATAGAAGTATTTGCATTTCATGGCACAATGATAAGGTTAATTAGGAGGATATATGAAGGATCAGAGGTGAAAATTAAAGGAGGGATTTCTTCTCTGATAATTTCTGTTTGAACAGAGGAAGCAGGTATGGGTGTCCTCTATCCCCTTTGTTAATTGTGTTGTATTTAGAGACATTAGCAAAGAAAATAAAGGGCTTAGAAATTCAAGGATATAATTAGTATGGTAATTAAGAATAGTCGTATTTCTTTGCAGATGATATTATTCTGTAGCACAAAACCAGAAAAGCACATTTCACTGCAGTGGAACATTCTGAGCAGTTTCAAGTCTTTCCAAGAAGATAAAGCAAACAGAATAGCTGTAAACTATGTACCCATAGCAATACCAATATTTATGGGGACATGATAAAATGACATACGTAGGGATATGGTTTAAAAGGGATTCTGTTATGACAACTAAGGATATGTGGAAACAAACTAAATAATAGATAAAACAAAAACGGAGAAACTGTAAGCTGTGTTTTATGTATATGGATAGTAAGATACAAGCAGTTGAAATGTTTTTAATCCCTTTAGTTTTATACACAGGTCATGCATGTTTTTATCAACTAGTGGAGAAGTTGTGGATAGCAATTAATAAATATTTGAAGGATTTTATCTGGGAGGGGAAGAGAGGAAGAGTCAAGTGGGATAAGTTGATCTTTCCAGTATAAGGTGGTTTGGGATTACCTGATTTGAAGGGGTATTTTACAGCTATACATATAAGGCTCCTATACATAGCACAAGCAGAAAGCTGTAATTCAAAGTAGAAAAGGATGATGATGAAACGAGGGGGGGATGAAGAAGTAAGGAGAGACTGGGATTTTGGATGCAGATCCTTAAGCAGAATGACAATAACCAGAAAGAAAATTATATTCATAAAGTAGCAGAAAGTGTTCTAAAAACTAAGCCAGCATGGGAATGGAGAGATGAAATTCTGCAGACAGGAATAACTGTAATTAGAGGTACAGACAAAAGGCAAGAGGGGGGTGGAATTTACTGGAGAAACCTGGCAAAGGAGCCACAGTATTGGGAGCAAATATTTAGAGAAAGAAAGGTAGTAGAATGAGAAGAAGCAAATAATACATTTTAACTGCAGGCTAGGAATTGCCTTTCCTGTCAAGGATTGATATTGGAATATAGGCAAAGAGAAAGGAATGGGGAACCCAAGGGAAAGACCAGCACTGGTAGACTTTGATCTATGGATGGGAAAAAGTAAATTTATCCCAGGAGTGCCCTCCTGTACAGATGCAGGACAGGTGTGGCTTCGAAATGTTTTATTCCATCCATTCTCTCAAATTATCTATGGTATGTTTCCAGTTATTCTCATTAGGGGTAATATATAATTATAGACCATAGGATGGGTAAGCCCAATCTCTAACCAAATGGGATAGATTATTTTGAGCACAAAAACTGAAATTGGCTAGGCTTAAAATGGTCCACAGTGGCAACTAGCCTAGTACTTACTTGTGAACCTATAATTAAATAAATAAACAAATACACACATAAATAAATAAATAAATAAATACACAAACGTGTTGAGGTATAGTTTTGTGAATGTAGTGTTCTTTTATTTATTTATGTATTTATTTACTTATTTTGGACATTCCAATAACCTTTTCCATGTAGAATTAATATAAAATTTTATTCAGTAAATTAAAATAAACACCTCAGCTGTTGTCTTAATTTACTGAGCAAAATTTGTTGATATTTGGATGTACAGGTAAGGAAAGCTTAATTATACTACTAGCAACCTAATGGGTGATTGTACAACAGTTTTGCACTTTTCTCATGCAAAATATGATTTTCTTTAAAGAAGTCATAGACAGATATTCATGCATACATCCTCCTCCTCTTGTTTTTACTCACAAGCATTCTGGTAAAAGCATACATGTTTGGTTTATGTTCCTGTGTCATTTGTTTGTGATACCATGATTTTACATTCTGCAACAGGCATGGATGTAGATAATGTTCATCTTTTTGTCCCATCATGACAAACAGTCACCTGGGTGTAAATGACTGAAAGTAATATAGAAAAACATGAACTGTTAGTTTGTCATGTTGATATTAATTTTAACACAGGACACTGTTTATGTTTAGTTGTTGTATGTGACTGCATAATATAACGGTAATATTTTGACACACACAAACTGCAATGCTCTGAATGATTTGAATTTCATTATTAAGGAATCCAAGCTATCCTTAGACACATGGCAAACAATTTCAGTTCACAGCTCATTAATAGCTGCCAGTATTGTGTTCAGAGCCATCACAATTAAATAGAGGTATAAGCTCAGGATGCCTCCAAGGCGTTATCATAAATAGTTCTTTGTAAGCTGAACAAAACGTATATAGCTTGAAGGAATATCACTATCATAGATTTCCATGGTACAAACTTGTCAGAGATTTCCATTCAGCTGATGCTGCATGGAAAGTGTCGTTGAAAGTAGAATACTTTTTTTAAGTATTATGCCAAAATATGAACAGAATATAAAGTTTCAGAGCAGTAGGGAAAGAGAAACTGGTGGTAAAGCACTAGTTTTAACATTCTCAGTGAAACCTGAAATAAGTAATGTAGGTTTTTTGCTTTTCTTTTTCTACATGGCTGTGGCAAGTTGCTGAAATAATAATTACCTAACTTATTATGTAAAGATTTTTGCATCTCAGCCTTTATGTATCAAATGCTTTAACAGTAGCGGTCTCACTTTGCATTGCATGTACTTCATGGCAGAAGGAGTTATTTAGCCTCATTTGCCCTGTAACTGCAGTTCATATTCCACCTTCTGCCATCTTTTCCTACCACCTCTTCACCCTTTTTTTTACCAACTGGCCTAATTACCTCTCAAATTTCTCTCTAAATTCCTCCTTCATCACCCATTTGTCAGTCTATTCCTGTGTCCGCAGCTCTGTCTGTGAATCAGTTTTGCATATTCAGTGATTACTTAATATTTACAGTGTGTTTATCCCCCCATTCCATAAATCTTTCTTCTTCAGAATGGTTCTTTCACATTTCCCTAACATAATTTTGCATGCCCATATCATATCAGCCAACTTCACTTCTTGGCTACAGTAAGGAAAGCTTTGGCTTCAATAATTTTTACTTATATGCTTTTCCTACCATCCCATAAACCCTTTAGGCTGATTTATTTTGGGTTCCTTCCAGCAGCATGATGTCGCTTTCCTCATATGGCCTTCAGGACTGTGCAGAGTACTTAAAGTTCAAATTGATCAGATTCAGCAGAATAGGAGCATTATCTTTTTTTGCTTCTCAACTCACTTTCCTTGATGCTAAACCTCATCATTCTATTTAGGATTATCTCTTCCTGCTGGCTCAGTTCAGTTGTTAACAAACCTACACCCCTTTCGTGATCTGGTGTCATTACTTTTAGGCTTGGTGCTGATTCTAAACAATATAGTTGTTGTGGCCCAAGCACAAAACATTATATTACATAACACTTACTTGATAGCAGACAGGGACAATAACATATCTAGTGTACCCTTTTAAATGCCTTAATATTATACCTTCCATCCATTCCTACCTTCCTCTTTACTCTTTCTTCTTGCTCAATACCCTCTTTCATAGCTATCTGAGTTTTTTGTTTACCACCCATTCTTGTATTCCCATCTAGGAGCTTAAAACCTTCAATGTGAAGAAGTACTTTTAGAGCTCCAGGGAATAGTGATTACTTACAATCTGTTGCCTATGTTCCCCCATCCCCTTTTATTTTTGTTCAGACTGAATCCTTTATATACCTATGACATGAGCTTGTCCCTAATATCATTCCCCATCTGTTTCTTTGGATTCAAGTCAGAAAAGCTGCAATGTTAATTGCATCTTTCATGTCCCTTTCCCTCCGCTTAAATATGATCTTTCTGGCAACTTTCCTCTGTCTAATGTACATTTTTTTAAAAGGCCTCCAGATTCCAGAAATGCATGTGATACTCAAGGCACAGTTTGACTAAGGCCCTTGTAGAGAGGAAGAATTATTTAGTTACTTCTGCATTCTATCCCTCTAAGGATACAACTCAGTAACTTGCTGTTGTTCTTCAGTAGTCCATTCCACATCTGATGAACACTGCTAGACCCCTTTCATGTGCTGATTACAGTTCCAATCATTCCAGCTGATTCTTCACATCAGGGATGGATGGATTTAAGTTCCGTGCTTTGCACTTATTTGCAATTATCCTAAACTGACACCTTTTTGACCACATGCATGGGTATTCTGTTTCCTTCAAGAAGATCATTACCCCATTTTCTTATATGACCTTATTTTTACATCATTGGCAAAGTGGTTTATTCTGTTCTCTGTGCTCTCAGCTGTGTTTAAAAGAAGCTCACATTGAAGAGTACTTGACCCAGGACAGACCCCTTTGGTACTCCTTTAGTCATTTTCCTAATTCCTGACATTATTTCTCTCTCCAGAAGCCTATATGTCCTTGTATTCAGTTATCAAGATTTGTTCGATTAGCCAGAGACCAATTCAAAGCCCTTGCTGGAATCCAGGTCATCTGCTTCTGCTGGTACTCTCTGTGACAAGCCAAAATGCTGTCAGCCCAGCTACCTGGAATTTTGTAAATAATTATATGTCACTTGTGAATATTTATATGATTCATATGCTTGTCTTACAAATGTAAGAGAACTATATGTGCAGAAGTGTGTGTTGAACTGTATGTTATGTACTGAGTTTCAAGAATGTAACCACAGTGTACCCTGCTGGAAAAGAACAGAAATGTATATACCTGTGCCAATGTTTATTTTGATAGTATAGTTAGAACATACAGAGTTAACATGCAAACCTTCAGGCAAATAAGTTGAACGTAGAGTTTTATGACTGTGTTTCAGTGCAGCAAGCAGATACAATGTCTACAGCTAGAGATTTTCCTCTTGTCTGGAAAGAGAAATAATTACTAGGTTCCAAATGTAAAATTGTCAATTGTTTTACAACTTCCAGTTTTTGGCAAACTTCTGAGAGATGTGTACCTCTGACACAGTTGCTAAATTCTAAGTTTCTGTTAGCCTGGGAACTGAAGGCAGGTGACAAAGAGTGATGTTATCCTGGCTAACCCAGCAGTAATGTGTATTATTAATTTAAGAACTATCTCAGAGAGTGAGTCTGTGCATTTTGTATTTATCTTTGGACCTATAAACATCCTCTCATCAACACTTCTGCCTTGCTAATAGCAAGTACTGGATTACAGTAATCTCTCTTAGAGATATATAGGAATATAGTAAGATTAGTTTAAATGTTTCTGTATTTATGTGAGACTGTCCTGTAATGTTGTTTCAAAATACCTCCTGTGATTCTGAACTCTGTTGTCACTGTGTTGACTTATTTTAATTGTGGCTGGTTTGTTTAGAGATATTTCAGCTTGTAGAGTACTTGCATATGTATTTGGTGACACTGTGCAGGCCACTCTTAAATAGCCTTGCAAGTCTTGATTACACTTACCATTTGGATAATAGTAACATTACACAATAGGATTGGTCACCCTTTGTAAAGGTGTTATAGTAGCTGATGAGTAAGAGTGGCTGGTGGCAGTGATAACTACCTTATAATCTGGGCAGAAGGGGGGCATAGCTAGTAAATCTGTGCCAGTCTTCCCCAGGTGTGTCTCTGTGTTTGTATATAAATCAAATCTCAAAGTGTGTCTGTGTGTCAGCTACTTGGGCAGGGACATGAAGCACTGGTTGGAGAGAGAGGTTGCTCTAGGTTTTGGCTTGACCACAATGAGATCTTAATTCTATAGCTGTGCCAGTGGGGAGTCTTATTGGGGGTCTGGAGAGAGAGAGAGAGAGGGAGAAACCAGCCCAAGGCTGACTGATCTCTGTGTGCTCTTAAAGGAAATTGTACTTTACTGTGTGTGTACTTGTCATACTCTCAATGTGTACATCGCTCACTGGTGCTAGTGGTGAGGATTGAGGATCCTTGATTACTGGGCCAGTGCATGGGCGTCACACTCTCCTGTCAGGTTCACCTGTAGCATGGTAATAAAACTGAGCCATGTTTCTCTGACAACACCTTCTTTCCATGAACTATTGTAGGTTGCTGTCTTGGAAATTGATGTCTTCTAGAAATGCTTTTAGATGCCCCTCGTGTTTCCTTCCAAGACTTTCCCCAGAAACTGACGTTAAATTAGTGGACTTGGGTTTCCTCAGCTACCTCCCCTTAGTACAAATATGCCACATTTGCTGTCCTCCAGTAGTGTAGTACTTCTGCACTCCCCGGTAATCTTTGGGAGGAAACCCATTTGATCTTTGTACATTAACCACTGGATAGACATTTTCTTCTGAAATATATCCAACTCTCTGCTGGTGTCTCTCCAGTGTTGCCTACATTCTTCCCTGCCTCACATCTAATATGACACCAACCCTTGGTTTCCTTTGAGAAGACTAATACAAAATATTAATTTACTGCAAATTTTTCTTTTCCTAGAAAATTTTTTTTTTTTTATCCATTCAAAAATACACACTGTGCCATTGTCATGCATGGTGCATTTTTATTTTACATCTGTGGCCTCTGCTTCTCATTCCTGTCATAGCTACTTTCACCCTACAGATCCCCTCTTTTGACTGGTATAACTCAACACTTCCTTCATTTTCACCCCCCCTCATTTACTGTTGCTTTATACATCTCCTTATGAATGTCTGTTTATCTCTTGTCCAGCTCCCCTTTCTGGTACTTGCCCCCTTGGTTTCTATTTTCTGGCTATTATAATCTTCACTTCTGTTGCTGTTCATCTTATTGGCAGCATTTCTTTTTCATATTAGCGCAGTCTTCATTACTTATAACCCACAGGTAAAATTCTCAGCAATTCTACCCAATTTTTCCACATATCCTTAACCAGATCTCCAGAACTTCTTTCCAGATTTTTATATTGAAGTATCCTTCAAGAATGTATGCTTTGTGCCTGCTTCTTCTGTCATGTATCCCTAGCATCTCAAGCCTGGCTGTTCTCTGCTCACAATTTCAGTGGGAAATACAATTTGTGTAGAACTCTTAATACCTGATCTTCCAACCTATGCATTTTCTGCATCTTTAATGTTATTCTGAGGACTTTTCATGATTAATCTTTCCCTTTCTGACACCTTTTGTCCTTCTTCCATCTTTTCTTTATTTCTTTCTTTGTGGCTTTGTGTGATTTCCCCCTCATGTCTTCATAAACCATCCTGTTTTTAACTTAACCCTGTTTGCCCTATTCTCCCTGAAGTTATCCTTTTCCTCTCTCTTTCCCTGGGTTTTTATTTCCTCCCTCTTCTCTGCCAGTTGCATCACAGTCTGGTATATGTCCACCATCCATTTTGTGTTAATCCAAATTCCTGTATTCATTGTTATAGGGTTTTGAACAGTCTCTGTCCTCTTGTCCTTTATTCATTAACTCCCACTTTCCTCTTATACTCTTTTGCTTCCATTTTCTACTAAATTCTTCCCTATGAAAGTGCTTCATCCCATTTCCTCCCCTTTTGTGTCTTCTCGTTACTTGTTCCCATGTCATGTTGCTCTCACTCTCTAGTGCCTCTTCATTCATTCATTCATTTATGCTTTTCACATTATCCAATTTAGCCTTTCTTTTCTTGCCTTTTGGCTCTCCCTTACTTTCTATCCACCAAAGGAGGTTATATCCTATGGCCTGCATGGGTGTTTATCTGACCACATTTTTAACTACTTAATCTTAACTTGTTTTTGAAACAGTAGAAAAAAGAGATTAGAAGCACACCACGACAATCAAAGCCAACTTAAAAAGCTGATGTATCCTTTATTTGTAGAAAGTAAGTGCTTTCACACCTCACAGGGCGCTTCTTCAGACTTTAATGAAAATAAAAAGTAAAAAACTCCCTTATATCTCTACTTAACTCTTTCTCAAGCCAATGAAATCTCTGAATGTTAATTAGCTGATTAATTCTAATTAATAGCATTTAATTTCCTTGTCTTTAGAGAGATCTCTATAAAGACAGTTATTGACTGATAGAGTTGTCTAATAAAACTAGCAGTCTACTGTGAGTTTCTAAAAGTAATGATAAAATATTAATAAAATATGTTCATACACATGATGTACCTATACGCAAACAGACATACATAAAAAAATTCATATAGAAACATTAAAAATATAAAAATACATAAACATATAAATATGAAAATGTAAAAAATACATACATATACATATCCATATATGTATACTTATATGTGACTCAATCTATACCTCGATATTATGTATAAATATATAAGTATGTGAAAGTATATATATATATATATATATATATATATATATATATATATGTATATATATATATATATATATATATATATATATATAATAAGTGTATAAAAAATATATATACATATGATACATAAAAAATGCATATATATATATATATATATATATATATATATATGTGTGAATATATATATATGTAGATGTGTGAAGTAAATGTAATGTATGATGGAAATGTGTGTGAATGTAAGTGTAAAAATGAATGTAAAAATGTATATAAAAAAAGTATGCATATGCTTGTATATGTATGTGAGAATCACATGGATGTGTATGTGAGGGTATATAGTGAAAATCAGTATGAATTAAGTGCAATATGTATACTTAAATGAGAGAAACTAGTGTATGCAAGTGAAGAACTGTATGGAAAGAGCAGTGTTGTTAATGTCTCAATGGTCTATCTTTCAAAAAGGGTTTTAAAGAAACTCTATCATTGAGACCATGTCTAATATCAGCTTGTAGTCTGATTATCCATGTGTTCTCTTCTTTTTCAGTAAAGTTACTTATGTTTCCTAGCCTTGTGGTGGTATGTATCAGTTCTAAAACCATGAAATTTATGTGTGGCATCATTATAAATCACGTTTGGCTAGGGCATTGGTCTCATTCTCTTTGCTTATGGCATATAGATGTTCCCTAATCCTCTCTCTTAATGTTCTATTCATTTTACCAACATAATACGTATTGCATTTCTTACAAACACCTAAATAAACAACATTTCTGGAAGCACAACTAGCATAGAAATCAAACTCATAACATACTTGTGTGTCAGGATGTATAAAAGTATTTCTATTATATATATATTGACACTGGTTACAATTGTAACAAGGAAAAGTTCCCTTTTTTACTGAAAGTATTCTAGTCTGTTTGTGCTCATAACATAGTAGTCTCTTCAAGGACCTAGTGTTCTTATAACTGAAGCTCGGATGTTGACCTACTATCTTACTAATCTCTTCATCTAAAGTCAAAATTCCCCAGTTCTTTCTAATAACATCTGTTATCATTCTATTTCAGTTTGTATAAGGGATATTAACTCTTTGTCCAATCTTGTTATATCTTTTCTGATGAACTACAATATTATTATTCTGTTGTTCAGCACCTTCTGTATATGGACGTCCTTTACCTGTTCGATCCACATAGTTTAGATTCTCTAAATCTTTTTTATTATAACCCCTGTCTGATATAAGAACACTAGTTGTTTATTTAGGTGTCGGAAATGCAATATGTATTATGTTGGTAAAATGAATAGAACATTAAGAGAGAGAATTGGGGAACATCTATATGCCATAAGCAAAGAGAATGAGACCAATGCCCTAGCCAAACGTGATTTATAATGATGCCACACATAAATTTAAGTTCATGGTTTTAGAACTGATACATACCACCACAAGGCTAGGAAACATAAGTAACTTTACTGAAAAAGAAGAGAACACATGGATAATCAGACTACAAGCTGATATTAGACATGGTCTCAATGATAGAGTTTCTTTAAAACCCTTTTTGAAAGATAGACCATTGAGACTTTAACAACACTGCTCTTTCCATACAGTTCTTCACTTGCATACACTAATTTCTCTCATTTAAGTATACATATTGCACTTAATTCATACTGATTTTCACTATATACCCTCACATACACATTCATGTGATTCTCACATACATATACAAGCATATACATACTTTTTTTATATACATTTTTACATTCATTTTTACATTTACATTCACACACATTTCCATCATACATTAAATTTACTTCACACGTCTACATTTATATATTCACACACACATATATATATATATATATATATATATATATAGTTCCCATTCAGAAGCCTGAAACATCATAAGCCTGAAAATCAAAATCCTGAAACCAAAAGCCTGAAAATTCAGAATCCTGAAAACTCAAAATCCTGAAAGCCCAAAATCCTGAAACTCAAAATCCTGAAAACACAAATAATGCTAATATGTCACTATAAAGACACTAATATCTACCAACTGACCCTGACCCTAACCCTAACCCTAAGGTCCGTCACTATCGCACACTCACCCGCGCCCCTAACCCTAACTCACTTAAACCGCCCCTAACCCCAATATTTGTCACTATTGCATACATGCCTAATCTGCCTAACCCTAACTCACTTAAACCGCTAACCCTAACATAAAACCAACCGCACAGTTACCTGATCCCAACGCATGACCTAACACCACAGGGCTAACAATAACAAAGCCACAATGACATCAGTATGTCTATTTTGTGTTTTCAGGATTTTGAGTTTCAGGATTTTGGGCTTTCAGGATTTTGGGCTTTCAGAATTTTGAGTTTTCAGGATTTTGAATTTTCAGGCTTTTGGTTTCAGGATTTTGATTTTCAGGCTTATGATGTTTCAGGCTTCTGAATGGGAACCATATACATATATATATATATGTATATATATATATATTTTTTTATGTATCATATGTATTTATATTTTTTATATATATTTTTTATACACTTATTCACATGTATATATATATATATATATATATATATATATATATATATATATATATACTTTCACATACTTATATATTTATACATAATATCGAGGTATAGATTGAGTCACATATAAGGATACAGATATGGATATGTATATCTATGTATTTTTTACATTTTCATATTTATATATTTATGTATTTTTATATTTTTAATGTTTCTATATGAATTTTTTTATGTATGTCTGTTTGCGTATAGGTACATCATGTGCATGAACATATTTTATTCATATTTTATCATTACTTTTACAAACTCACAGTAGACTGCTAGTTTTATTAGACAACTATCAGTCAATAACTGTATTTATAGAGATCTCTCTAAAGACAAGGAAATTAAATGCTATTAATTAGAATTAATCAGCTAATTAACATTTAGAGATTTCATTGGCTTGAGAAAGAGTTAAGTAGAGATATAAGGGAGTTTTTTACTTTTTATTTTCATTAAAGTCTGAAGAAGTGCCCTGTGAGGCGTGAAAGTGCTTACTTTCTACAAATAAAGGATACATCAGCTTTTTAAGTTGGCTTTGTTTGTCGTGGTGTGCTTCTAATCTCTTTTTTCTACTGGACTTATAACTTTGTTTTGGAGGCACTTCACCCCTTAAGTATACATTTTATTTCAAGATTTATCTTTGTTTTTGAAACACTTTTCCCTTTCTCTATTCACCCTTCAAAGCTCTTCTATATTTTAGTAGTTTGAGCTCTAGTAGGTCCACTGCCTGATTTCTTAGTAAATGCACTATATCTGGGAGAATCATCATCCTAATCACATTGATTCTACCTAATTGTGTTTGTTTTATATCCTCTATTCTCCAGTATTTCTTCTTTTTCTCTCGCCCCTTCTACAAACGTTTTTTGTATTGCATCACTTAATTAGTATCCTACATATATTTCCATATACTTAGGGTATTCCCTGTCATGAATGCATCCTACTCCTCTCTGTCTTTTGTGTTCTCAGATTCTGACCACCACTGTCTTCTTCTGGTTGCTTCTAAGCCCTGAGGCCTTTTCAAGCTTTGCAAAATCTGGTGATATTTCCTCTATCGCCATCTCAACCTTCTTCAACATCAGCAAGCAGTCATCTGTGTACATTAGAAATCATGACTGTACTTCCATTCTTCCTTCCAGTTGTGCTTTTTCCTCACTTCAATTGCCAGCTCTTCTATCATTAACCTGAATGGCCTTTGGGAGAGAGAGCATCTGTGAACCATCCCTACGTTTTATGCCTTGGAAAATCCTCCATTTATCATCACCTGTATTTCTGGCTCATTGTAAATCACCTTTATCAGTTCTGTATATATCCCCCAGTTGCCTTTTTTTCCTAGCATCTCCCAATGGAATTCTGCTTTGACTGTGTTGAAGTTCTATTGTAGGTCAACAAAACCATTTATGCCTGTGTTTACCCATTTGTTCTTCTCTGTCCATAAATTTTATTAGGGTCTACCAATTAATTTTTGCATTATTTCCTTTCACAAAATTATTCCATCCCTTCTATATTATTTTCATCAGAATCTCATCCAGTCTCCTTGTTAGAGCTTTTACTATCACCTAATAGTATGTATTTATTAATGGGATTGGTCTTCAATCCTCTGTTTCCAACCCTGTCTCTCTCCTCTTTTGGGATCACTACTATCCTGGTTCTTTTCAATGTGTCTGTCATTCCCCTTCACTTATCCATTCATACCCCTACTTCTTAACAGTCTATATTACCTCTCTTTGCCCTACTAGTAGAACTCTACCAGGTATCCATCTGTGCTCCCTACCTTTCTATCTTTCATTGCCATCTCTGTCTCATTGATCTCCTCCATCTTGATTTTTGTATTTACTTTCTCCCTATGTGTTACACGATACCCCTCCCCTCTTCCTGTGACTAAACCTAACAAAGTTCCTTTTCCTTCTCCTCTTCCTGTTATATTTGCTGGGAGTACTATACTGTCTCCCATTTCTTCTCTCATCTTTCCCAGTATGAAAATTTCTTAATAGCTTCCTTCTTCTGGGCCTTATCTTCTGGTCCAGTTGACCGTTCACTCCTCCATTTTGCTTTTCTTCCTTCATCCCTTGATCACTGCAGTCTGCTACGTCCCTCCTGGATTCAGCACTGGACATCTGAATCCCCTTGAGGCTTTTGTTGCAGTGTCTCCTCTTTGACAGTATGTTATTCTGCCTTGTAGATCTGGCCCTGCTTCTGCTGTGATCACTATGAGAATCTCTTCTGCTTCTTTTTTCTGCTTTGACCAGCTTCTTGGTCTTCTTTATGTATCTTTTTTGTATACTCTGCTTATTATTTCTTTATTTCCCATGTTCTTTACTCCAATTCTCTGTTCTACCCAGGAAATTGTTAAGCCACTTATCTTGTTGACACCTCTCTGTGTGTCTTTGTTAACTTCCTCTTTATTTGTTTTTCCCACAGGTGTGTCTACAGAAGATAGTCCCTGTGGCACACATAATTCTATCTCTTCTCTAACCCTTTGCAAGTTTGTCTGCCAATTCATTTGTGGTGGGATATTTAAATTTATTTTTGTGTTTGCTGCTCTGTTTTCCTTTTGTTCTTTCCTCCGTTTCTGTCTGCTCTGGTCAGAATATTGTTTCCCTTCCTTATCTTGTTGACATCTCTCTGTGTGCCTTTAATTACTACCTCTTTATGTATCATTTTTTTTTATTTTTCCCACATGTGCAGCTAATGCAGATATTGTTTGTGATGCTTACAGTTCTACCTCCTCTCTAGCCCCTTGCAAGTTTATATGCCTATCCATTTGTGGTGGGATGTTTGAATTTAATTCTTTGTGTTTGTTCCTTCAACAGCTACTGTGCACAATCTGTAAAGTTCATTCCATATTATAGTTAAAATAGTAGTGCTGCTCCACCTGGTTTAATCCATAACTGTGGACACCAGCTGACTTGCGCTTCATCTGTACCCTGGAAACTGGTATCTCTCAGTCTATTCCTGCAGATTCATGTCTCCCAATAGTATGCCTTCATTCATCTACCCCACTCTTTATTTTCTCCTCCAATCTCTCACCCTCCTTCAGTGTTGTGTTTGGTGGATGACCCACTGTATCAGTCCAATGACTCCTCCCCCACATCTGCTATCTTGATTACCAAAGCATGTAACCTAGCTTCTAGCCCTGGCTGTACTTTGCCCTATTTGTAGTTTGGTATCCTTCTATCTCCTTGACTTCAGTTTCTGTGCTATTCTTTATACAGATTGCTCATACACTCCCATCTCTCCCTTTGCTGTCATTCCTGAGCATCTTGTACCTAGATATCTACAAGTCACAGCCCCCTATTGTTATTGTCCCATGTTCCTGTGATAACAGCAATGTCCTATACCCCTTCCTGCATCACTATTTGCTGCACCCCCATCTTCCTGTCTAGATTGTTTGCAATCCAGGCAAATACTACCCAATAATCCTAATAACTAGCGTTGGTTCCTTTGCTATGTTTGGGGCCAGACTAGAGTCAATCTCAATAGAGTATTCTTCTCTGCTGATTCTGCCAAGCCCATTCCCTTGGCTCTGATTTCACTAGACAGTAGGTAAGGATAGTGGGAATTTTGTTCATCCATTCATGTGTGTCACTAGTTAGATGACGAGGCTTTTGGCTACATTAAGAGAGTCATAGTTACTTCCCCTGTTTACCAGTGCATCATTGACTTTCTTCACTTTGACATTCAGAGCACTGGGCAGAAATCACATTGTGTCAACACCCATCTCTGGCCTTCATGATTCTTTGTTTTAATTAAACAGTCAGGTGGCCCTGGTCCGCACCAATTCTAAGTCAGCTGCTAGCTGCCGGATGATGTGGCATGCCTGTTGGGACCAGCTCTCACCACAGCCAAGCCAATCCACAGGAAGAGCCTGGCACATGTCCAGAGTCGCTCCCTCTGCCCCCCCCCGGGAGGGGGCGGCAAGGAGGTGATGCCTTGTCCAGCTGTGGTGCTCACCCAAGCCCGCTTCACACCCGAGCCCGACCGACCCAGCCTTTAGAGCCATTCCTTATGCCAAAGTTACGGATCTGGCTTTCCAATTTCCCTTACCTACATGGTTCTAACATGCCAGAGACTGTACACCTTAGAGACCTGCTACAGATATGGGTGCGACCCAGCGTGAGACTTACACCCTCTCCCCCAGATTTTCAAGGGTCAATGAGAGCTCACCTGAGTTTTTGGTTTCTGTATACTGTCTAAACATCTACCCCCCTCTACATCTGTCACTTTCCATTCCCCTGACATGTTAATTCAAAGGTACAGTCATATATACGTATCTGTCCTAAAAAACATTAAGTCAGTCAGTCCTTTCTGAGATAAGATGAAGGATGTTGTTCACATAAAGATGATTTCTTTATCAGGCCTTTCCTCATCATCTTACTTGTCCTAACCATTTGTCTCTTCTTCACTGGCACAGCCAGTCATTATACTACATAATCCTTTGTTCCTTTTTGTGCTGCTAGATGATACAGGTAACACTGCCTAAATTTCTGCATCACCCCAGCCCCAGCAAGGGCCATCTTAGCAGAATTATTGGCCCACAGGGGCCTCTACCTACACAACCACTCACAGGAATAAAAATGTAAATGGGGCATTTTACACACACACACACACACACACACACACACACACACACACACACACACACACACACGCACACACGCACATGCAATCCATGATGCTTACTTGTAGAAGCCGAACTGCAGAAGCAGCAAGGCAGCAATGAACAGAGCATTAAATTCCATGTGGTAGAAAGAACAGGTGATGCACGTACAGACACAACGTTTAGGAAGTTTGCTGCTGCATTTGGATAACTGATATTTTAGGAAGGCTGCATTTAGGTAATTGACATTTTGGATAATCACCACTCTACTGTACAACACCTTGTAATATTTATCATTTTCATAATTTTCATAATTCTTCAAATATTTATAATTTAGTATAGTGTACTATTTATTTATTTATTTATTTTTTATTGACAGCAATCCACAACATACATACATTAGCATGGTATCCCTATGCTCTTGGGGCCCCTGGGCAACTGCCCAGTGTGCCCATGCATAAAGATGGCGCTGGTCACAGCCTCACATCTCTCTGCCACCTCCATGGCATGGCTGTTGGCTATCTCAGCTCTGTTCTTTGACACATCATTAATGTGTACATTCACCACAACATGCATGTACTCATCCTCATTTAAGATCACTTAGGCCACATTTTATTCAGTCTGTGCCCTGAGAGTGGTTTCATTGGTATGTTTTTTTCTTTCTCTCTCTCTTGCCTAATAGACCAATAACCAAAGCCCTCTTTTATTCCAGAAACTGGCTCTCCACTCTTCTGCTGCCTTCCTAAAGCCACTACCTCCTTCCTGTAGCATTTCACTTCCATAGTCTACCTGTTTTGTTGTTGACCTATGTTTCTATGGTAATAGTAATGTCTTCACTGTCTTCATTCTACCTGTACCCTGGAAACTGGACTCTCTTAGTCTATTCCTGCCAATTCATGTCTCCCATGAGTATTACCTTCTTCCATCTACCTCACTCCTTTATTTTTTCTTCCAGTCTCTCATCCTCCTACAGTGTTGTGGCTGGTGGATGACCTGACCCACTGTATCAATCCAATGACTTCTCCCCCACATCTGCTACCTTAACTACCAAAGCATGTAACCTAGCTTCTAACCCTGGCTGCACCTTTACACTTTTTGTAGTTTGGTGTTCTTCCAGCTCCTTAACTTCACATTCTGTGCTATTCTTTATGCAGATTGTTCATACACTCCCACCCCTCCCTTCACTCTCATTCCTGGGTATCCTATACCCTCTTGTCATTGTCCCATGTTCCTGTGATAACAGCAATATTCTATACCCCTTCCTGCATGACTGTTTGCTGCACCCCCATCTTCCTATCCAGATGTTTTGCACTGTAGGCTAATACTACCCAATGATCCTGATAACCAACATTATTTCCTTTGCTTTGTTCTGCTTCTGTTTTTGGTTTCTGTATACTGTCTAAACATCTGCCTGTCTTTCTGTGGTAATAGCAATTTCTCCTCTGTCTTCATTCTACCTGCTTTGTCATCGAGCCATGTTTTTGTGGTAATAGAAATGTCTTCACTGTGTTCTTGCATCATTGCTTGCAGCTCATAGGCCTTCCCTTCTTATGTGTACATTACAGTATTACTTAAAGGCCATGCTCATAGTAACCCTGTCTCGATCCTATACTATGGTTAGGATCCTTATTCTCTTTCTGCCCAGTGCCTGAGAACCTGAGATGGGGCCTATACTTGACACTGAGCACTGAGCAAGGTTTGTCCACCCCTGCCAATCCCAGTTCCAGTCCCAAGTCTTTCTTCATTGTCCATTGCAGCAACAAGCAGTTATGCTCCCTGGTCCTCTTTTTCCTCTATATGCTAGCTAATGTTTTGGATCAAGTTTTGTTTCAGTTCTTGAAAATGCCTATTCTTTTTCTAGTGCCATCATTCACAAAGAAAATATGATGCAGGATTTATATGTAAACATCCCTTAAGTTGTTTTCCCCCCCACTAATATTTATTGTGCTACAAACTAGCCTAAATAGCTAAATTTCTAAGATGCTTTTTTGGTTCTCTCCTGAGGGCATAACCAAACTTCTTATGTGTAAACATAAGATCTCTCAAGTTAGAGAATTCAGCAATGATGTAAGATATACAGCTGACTCTACAGGAAATGAACCCTTATTACTTCACAGTTTCACAACTGCAGATAAAGAGCAAACTGTTCCTGATTCCTATCTACTGTTTCTACCCGAGAAGTCAAAGTTGTTGAACAACATCTTCAGGTCAGAAAGTAAAAAGAACAAAAACAAACATGAGACATATTCCTCCAACTTAATCCTTCAAAACCCTCCAGACAAAACTTTTACTGCAAGCATTAAAGAGTCCCAATCTGTGGTGGCTGGTGACATCATAGAAACAGAAGGACTGTGAGAAATATTGAATGAGCAGGACTAATAGGAATGGGTATGTCAGTATTATGGCAGGGTTAGACTTGAACATGGTTACAATTTTGCAAAAATAATTTGTCATGTGAATGCGCATAGCAATGACACAAAGCTGATTTATCACTGCTGTTGTTCTTCTGCGTCTCAATTTAAAAAGCAACAATGAGTTTACTCCCTGCTTGTTCTTTCAGTCGAAGAGTCATATGTATCGATCCAAGTAACAGAAGCAGATGTTGGATTTAAAGTAATACATTTTTATATACTCCACACTGCTAGCTGTAACCTAGTCTTCACCACAGACAGTCACGTAAAATACTATCTCACATATGTTGGCCTGTATTGTCCTAGGTCATGATCAGCAGTTGCTGACTGTAGGAGTTTTGACACAGTGTCTGCCTTTAGACCCACCTGCACCAGTTGAGCAGAGGCAGTTTTCAGCAGAAGCCCAGGTAACAGAACAGCTCTGCATGCAAATCAAAGACTAAAAAAAAATAGAAGCATCCCTTGATTTTTATGCCCATGGATCCCTATATTTTGAAGAAAAATACTGATTTTCAAAAGGACTAGCATGCACAACAATATGTAATGCACTCTAAAGATATGGTAGCATACCTCTCAATTGTCCAAATTGTCGCAGAATATCCAGATTTTTGCCTCACATTTTTCATCTTTAACTCATAAAATGTGTGGTTTTCTGGCAAATCACTGAGGACTGAAGTTGCTAAGTAATGACAGGCACTTGAGTTTCAAACTTCATATACTTCAGCAAATGCATGCTAACAGGAATCCTGTTTTTCAAGAAACTTTCTAAGTTTATAATTGCGATATTTAAACTCTGTCCTTATTTTTGGGTTTTGTCCCAACATTATTTTAGCCTTTGTCTAGATATTCTGCCCTAAGAGGTTGTGAAGTATGTCTGGTAGATAAACCTTAATTGTAAAAAACAGTGTTATTACTCACAATATATACAGCTCTTGTGTGGATGGTGTAGAATGGAGAAGAGGAGAGGAAGGAAGACAGTTGCAGTTTATATGTATAGATTGGAAGGATGGATAAGGGGCAAAGAGAAGGAGATGAAGATAATGAAGACAACAAAGACAATAGATCTAGTACATATCAGAAATAAGTATTAGAGCAGTGATTGTCTCTTTCAGTGAAGTATAAAACATTTCTGAAATGGGTATATTAATGTGTTGTATTGTTTGAGTGATTCTTCTCTCCAGGAAACATTTACACTGTTCATCTTTAAAATACTTTTTTTCTCTGCGCAACTTGGGATAACTGGGAATGAATTTTATATTAAAAAGCACAGACTCACATATTTTTTAAAGGTGGTACTGACTGGTCACAATAAAGCATCTTATGTTGTGGGTTTAGTAGGATTATAGGATTATAGGAACTGGTTATTTCTTTTCTTTTTTTTTTTAAAACAACTTTTATTGATTTTTAATGTATTAGCAAATAATCATATAAGATTTAACATACAATTGGTAAAATATATGTGAATAAATAATATAACTAAAATAACTAAGATATTTACAAATACGTCCACTAACAAACATTTCTAATCAAACATATCTAAGTACCCTGAACAGTTTGTTCTTTTTTTAATAGATTTTGTAAACTCACCCACAAGTTATACATATATGTTTTCCTAGTTGTTCAAGATTTGATGGTAAGAATTAGGTCAACAATACCTGTTTTAAACTCTGTAAAAGATGGGGGAGATTCATAAATCCATTTCCTAGTAATAATCTTTCTGGCTACTGCTAATATTGACCAGAGTATAGGAAGTTTTATTTTTTTTAACACAATTAGGTATTGATGTATTGAAGAGGACCAGAGATCTATTTATAGAAAAACAATCAGTGAATAATGCTTGTAACATGTTGTTGATATTTTCCCAATAAACTTTTCTTTCAGAGCAATCGTAAAACATATGTGCCCAACTAATATTTGTTTCTGATTTACATCTTTTACATGTTATTTTTGTTATTAATTGTGTTCATAATTTGAGGTGTGTAAAATGATCTGTACATAAACCTCCATGTATATAGTTTCCATTTAAGAGAAGATGTAATTTTACAGGCTGATTCCAACATATATACTTTATCTTGTTCATATGGTAATTCGTTATTGATAGTGTGATAATATTTCCAATAGCTATCAGGACCACTATAGGTTTCTTCTCTTATGATCCTATGAATATGTAAAAGTTTACCTTTATGAGTGGATCTATGTTGTATATTCAATGCCAGATAATCCACCACAGTGGAAGTATTTTGTCCTGCCACAGTATAGTTACTGTCAATTTTGTTTAATAATATCTGTCTCAAAGATTGTATATGTAGCCAAATATTCTCATCTAAATTATATTCTTGTGTAAACATCTGTAAAGTTTTGACTTGTCTATCAGACGTCATCTGAAACCAATATATTAACTCTTTTTGTTTGAGAAGTAAGTTTTTATTTGGATCAGAAGATATTATGATATCTTGTGTAAAAGCTATAGGAAATATCAAATAAATCCACTTTTTATAAATGGAATATTTGTATATAAAGTTTCTAAAGGTTATTAAGATATTGGAAATATAATTTGAAGAGTGTTTTGATATAGTGTGAGTGGAAAAGAAATCTTTTATAATCCATAACATAGGATTATTGTGGCGACCCCTAACCGGGAAAAGCCGAAAGACACAACAACAACATACAATTATTAAGTAAATCAGTTTTGTACATCTGTGGTTTTGTGATGAGCTCAACACTTGTTAATTCCCAGTAAAATTTCCATTTGAACCAAACCGGCACAAGCAGCAATCAGAGGCAAACTGAAATAAATAAAAACAGAAATAGCGTAACAAGTTTTAATTCCCCGCTTTCGTCCAAAGACTTCATCAGAATAAAAAGATATCAGTAAAAGAAGTTTAAATACATTCAAGTTAATTGAACAATTGAATGCCTGATGGCAAACAATGTAAATTACTGTTTCAATTAAAAAAAGAATTAACACCATCAACCTAGTCGAGGTTCATTAGGTTTACCAACTTACAAGAACACTAAATATTTTTTTGAACCTGTAAACAACCCTTTTTGTCATTTTGACCAACCCGGTCAAGGATTTAACAGTGAGGAATATAATCGCAAACGCGACGGCTTGCTGAAACTACTAAAAAGGTACCGGTCTCTACAGTTTGAAAATTGTTATTTTAAGAAGTGCATTGAACTGAATATAGTGCCCAAAGGGCTCCGGTTTTTCAAATGTCCTAACGGAGTGTCCATTGGGCAACCATTCTTTGACAAGTTGGTTTGTTTTTTTAACGATGCTGGTAAAAAGTTCTTGGAGTTATTAGTGGACAATAACATTGTTAAAATGAGTTGTCTTAAAGACGAGATTACAGCTACGGAATCTTACTTTAGGGAGAAATTAACTGAGCATTCATTTAATGATTCATTTCACAAGTTATCAAATGAAGTTGAACAGCACTGTACTGATGTTATCAATAGAAAGCAGGTGAAACTAATGAGGGATATTTCTTCATACGAAAACAAAACTGCTTACCATGACTTTGTTGGTTCTTTTAAAAGAAACCATTTTCAACATCAAATTCCTACTTCAAAGAGTAAGCATGTATTTAAAACTGGTGCTTTTTTTGAAGCTAGTAATGCAAAAGAGACTACACGTTATGATAAAACCATCTTGGATTCTACCTCACCGGTCATTATTTCTCCTCCTCCTAATGCAGACGTTAGAGCTACTGTCACAGAATCTACCGAATGTGACAGTGATAACAAGACTGACAGTTCTGTTTCTGGCAAGGACAGATCCACTATGACCACTAAGACTAAATCGCATTCTCAGGTAAATCCTTTTTTTCAAAAGAAGAGCTATTCGACCAAGACGAGCATTCTTACCAGAAGTCGCACCTTCTTGGGGTCAAATTCTTCGGGCGACGAGACCTGAACAAAGATTATGAACACTTCAGTGTAATAAATTTAAGTGGGCATTTGTTTACTGACTGTGAATTGAAAGTTTTACAGTATGGCTTAAATTACGTTCCAAGTAACAGAGCCAACATTGGTAATACCATATTAGACATTAAGAAGTACACGAGGAAGTTAAATTTGGCATATATTATGCAAGACATTTCAATCACTGACAAATTTCTTTTTAAGCCTTCATTTTTTACACCCAAACTACAGCACACAATAAGAGTGTTTGAAGATTTATGTATACAGGATGTTACCAGGTTACTGGAACACAAGCATAGGCTCATAAACAACTTAAATAAAGATGAAAGGAAAGCCTTACATAATTTACAGATTTTGAACAAGGAATTAAGATACATGAAAAGTGACAAAGGGGGTAACATTGTAGTAATGAGACAGGATTCTTACAACATTAAAATGTTAGACATTTTAAACAATTGTGATGAATATGAGGTTATTCCTTTATTTGAAATTTTAAGGAGACAGCGGTTTATCCACTCTCTACTTTATGATGCACTTATGTCAGGTGACATTAGTACAGATGTCTATGACTTCTGTTTGGTGGAGGATCCTAGAATCGGGGTGATATTTGGAATACCAAAGACCCATAAAAATCCTGAAAATCCACCATTCAGGCCTATTGTGTCTTCACCCCATTCCATCACAGAAGGAATTTCTATTATTATTGATGGGGCCTTTGGATCAATATTACACCATTATGATTCATTTATTAAGGAATCTTGGGATTTTCTGATCAAATTGAACAAATATTTCCAGGCAAATCCTTTTGACCCTGACAGGCATATTGTTTTTACAATTGATGTTATATCATTGTACACTTGCATTCCCCATTATGAGGGAATTGAGGCAGTCAGAAGTTTCTTACACCACAACAACACTGGATTTACCAGTAATGCTATTGCCACTATTTGTAATTTTTTGGAGATCATATTAGACAACAATTTTTTCCTTTTTGGGAAAACATACTACAGGCAAAAGCGGGGTGTGGCCATGGGCTCCCCAGCTGCTCCGGCATATGCCAACATTGTTATGGCATGGTGGGAGCAAGAATTTATTCCCCCCCTTAATCAAAAGTATAATATCTTGTTTTATTGTAGGTTTATTGACGATTTGTTCTTCATTATTGATGGTAATGACGACACAGTTGACGCTTTTGTTACAGAGGTTAACACCTTTTCTAGTTATTTAAAATTTGTGAAAGGAGTTGTTGGTCTCAAAGTCAATTTTTTAGACGTTTGCTTAAAGTGGGATGACGCTGAAAATCGATTCCACAGCACTATTTTTCGAAAGGAGACTTTTACAAACGGGTACCTTCGCTTTTCTAGTAACTACCCTAGACATATGATTAATAACATCCCCAGGGGCCAGTTCATTAGAGCTTGTCGGATGACCTCCAAACTAACCGACTTGACGGACGAGTTTGATTTTATCATTTCTCTTTTCAAGGACAGAGAGTACCATGAATCAACACTGGTCAACACCAGCAAAGACATTTTGAATAGACGAACAACTCAGTATCCAGCTTTGTTAGATTATTCGAGTAGGTTGGGAACTGACAATAACACCATCACAGGCAATACCATCAATAAGGGTAAATTGAATACAAACTTAATTTGTTCCATTGAAATGAGTAATGACCTTACATACATACAAAAGTTGGTTAGAAAGAACTGGTCAGTGATTAGGGGAAACTTGGATTTATCCAGGGTGGTTGGTGACCAACCTGTTTTTGTATCTAGGAACACTCGTAATTTGAAAAGAATATTGGAGTATAAGAACAGTCACAATGATAGTAAGATTATTACTATTAAAAAAGGTATGCAATGTTGTCATAACTGCAAAACATGTAGATACATTTCTGTGGGACCCTACATTAGTATAGAATCTCACAATAGAACTTTAACTGTTCCTAACAATGTCAATTGTGACACTAGTGGCGTAATATACATCAGTTTATGCAGTACTTGTCCTGCTTTTTATGTGGGAATGACTAGTAGGAGTCTGAAAACCCGCATTAAAGAACATCTTTATGACATAAAAAAGAAAGATTTAACTAACGCTTTATACAAGCATTCCATCATTTGTCACAATTTTAAAAAATTCATATTTTCTATATTAGAAGTTTGTCAGAGTGACATGAGAGGGGGGGATTTTAAAAATTACATATTACAAAGAGAAACTTTTTGGCAGATGAAATTAAAAGCTGACAAACTTCCAGGCATAAACGAAGCTGTTAACATCAAATGCTTTTTGAAAAACAGGAAGTTACATCTCCATAAAAGGAATGATGGTGTTAATTCTTTTTTTAATTGAAATAGTAATTTACATTGTTTGCCATCAGGCATTCAATTGTTCAATTAACTTGAATGTATTTAAACTTCTTTTACTGATATCTTTTTATTCTGATGAAGTCTTTGGACGAAAGCGGGGAATTAAAACTTGTTACGCTATTTCTGTTTTTATTTATTTCAGTTTGCCTCTGATTGCTGCTTGTGCCGGTTTGGTTTTGGTGTTGTGTCAAAAACAGGCTTTTTTGTGGATTATAAAATTTCCATTTGGCTGTGTAAGTTGAGTCCAGCAATAGAGATAAAGTCTTGATTATGGCTGAAATGGAATATAGGTCTAGATTTGGGAAGGCCATTCCTCCTTTAGTCCAGCTATTCGTATGATAATTAAGAACTATCCCTGGTCTTTTGGTTGTCCACAAAAAGCCTAATAAAATTTAATTTAGTTTTTCTTAACCATAGATTTAGGAGGTAATAGTAATAAAGACTGAATAATGTAAAGAGTCTTGGGAAGGATTATCATGTTGGTTATAGTTAGTCTTTCTTCCATTGTAAAAAAAGATTGTGTTCCATCTAGATCTAAGTGTCTGTATATTTTCAAAACATTTTTAAAATTTAAATGTGTTATAGTCATGATTTCTTTGGAAGCCGGTGTTGCAGCGGTAGGTTTGTTGCCTCACAGCAAGAGGTTCTCCCATTCGATTCTCATCTGGAGCACCTTCTGTGTGGAGTCTGCATGTCCTCCCCGCAGTCAAGTGGCGTTCGAAAGACATGCGTTGAATGGGCGTGCCTTCGTTGAAGGTTGGGCATCAAGCTGGCACCTCAGCACCTGTAAAAAATCTACTGCTAATCATTAGCGGACCAGAGTTCCACTGTGGTGACCCCTAACCGGGAAAAGCCGAAAGAAGAAGAACAACATAGTCATGATGTCTTTGGCAAGAATAATTCCTAAATAAGTAAGTTGATCAGTAAGTAAATCATATTTATAAGGTTTCCTTTTAGTTTTGTTTATAGTTGTATAAATGGGAAGTTGTTGTGTCTTTCGGCTTTTCCCAGTTAGGGGTCGCCAAATGTATCAGTTTTAATATATGCAGAAGCCCCTATATATAAGTGTTCTATTAAGTTTATAAAGTTATTTGAGAAATTTAAACAATCAAGTAAAATGAATAAATAATCCCAATTTACTGAATCAAAGGCAGAGTTAATATACAAGCTGATTAAAGTCAGGTCTTTTTTTTTTTTTTTGGGGGAATAGTCAATTAATGCTAAGGTTCGTTTAATGTTATCAAAGGTGTTTCTATTAATAATAAAACCAGTTTGAGCTTCATCTATTAATTGTAGAAGGAATTTTTGCAGTTTTCAGCATAAATATTTATAAACATTTTATAGTCAATGTTCAATAATGAAATAGGTCTATACAAAGAGCAATTCTTTGGGTCTTTATTAGACTTCAATATAGGTGAAATAAATGTGTATTTCCAGGATAGGGGAGATTTGGATTCATTTTGGACCAATAAGAACACTTTTCAGAGTAAAGTCAGGGCTGTCTTGGGCAAAATTTTATAGATTTCAGGAATGATACCATCATTGCTAGGTGGTTTATTAAGTTTAAGTTTATTAATTTGGGTCCAAACATCAATGAAGGTTATAGGTTTGTCTATAAACTCTTTTTACAGCTTGCTAAGTTTTTTATTAATATTTTTATTAATGTATTCTTTTATTTTACCTTTAGATTCCATTTTGATTTTATTTTGATTGAGTTTAAGAAAATGTTCTCTAAATTCAATTAATATGTCAGATAAATTAAAAAACTTTCTTTTTTTCTCTTTATAGAATAGATGTCTTTAATATGATTATGTTTGTTAAGTCTTTTCGTCTTATTTTTGAGATAATTTAAATGTTTAGGATTCATAGAGAAAGATAGAAATGTATATTTTCTGAACAAATTCTAGTTTTGTGATTTAATATTTCGTTGTACTCATTATTTAATTTATCAATCTCTTCCCTTGCATTTATGTTATGTTTATCTTTGTGTTTTAATTTTAGTTTGTCTAATTTGCATTGTATTCTTTATCCCAAGCTTTCCTTTTATTACAGTACCAAGTATTAATTTGTCCAAGTAAATATGCGTTAAGGGCATCCCATATGTAAATATCTGAGGGATTTGAGGTGTTATTAATTTCTAAAACGTTCTGGGTTTCTTGAATTAGGAATTCTTTAAAGTCTTATAGTTGGGAAAGATATGCTGGAATACTTCTAATCTGTATATTGAATGTTGCATTAATGAGGAGTTCAAAAGTAATTGAGTTATGGTCAGAGAGCGGGCATGAAATAAACTTGGAATTAGTTAAATCAGTAACTATTTGATTAGAAATCAATATTCCATCTATCCTAGAATAAGAATTATGTCTATGTGAGAAAAAAAAGTATATTGTAATGAGTTAGAGTCAGCTTGCCCATGTATATCAAATAGAGGATATGAACCAATGAAGTTATTTAAATGTTTAGCCTTAGAAGTTATTTTTCTTTTTCCCTGTGTACTGGGCTCACCATCATTTAAAATACCATTAAAATCTCCTGCCATGATAACATTTCCTTTTGATAGGACAACAAGTTGGTTTAGATGTTGCTTTACAGTACTGATACCTATACCTGGCATCCAATATACATTAATCAATGTGAAGATTTTTCTATTGCTTTCCACTTTGGCTAGACAAAACATTCCCTTATTGTCTTGATATGTTTTTATTAACTTAGGAGTTGGTAATGACTTGTTCCAAAGGATGGCAACACCCCTCTTCTTTTTACAATGTTCTGAACTAGTTAAGACAATGTATTTATTAGTATTTAATTTATTGATATTGTCTTTCAGCAAATGAGTCTCTTGTAAAAAGATCAAATTGGATTTATGTAATGATAGATATCTAAACAAACTTCCTCTTTTACAAGGATTGTTTAAATTGTTGATGTTAATTGAGATACCTTTTAATGTAACCATCCTGAATATATGTTGAGTAAAGTAAAGTTCACATTATTATCTAGTAATTTACGAATAGTTCTCCCTTCTAAACCAATTGTGCTGAATCTCAGAGTTACATGTATTAGTTTAATGTGGGTGTAATATAAGTTAGGGTTATTGTAAATCATATGCATACATATGATGAAAAAATTGGACGATAAATGAAAAACAACTTTATAACTATGTACATAGTATAAGACTTTAAAACCTAAAACAGCTACCAGCCTGGAGTTATAAACACCTAATCTGAAAATTGACAACCACTCAGATTACCCACATCAGTAACGGCAGAATAACAGCTGCCACCATTAAATTTGTGTTTAGTACTTATTTTCAAAATTACTATAAAATCTTTTATTTTTAATTGTTTAACTATACAAATATATCACTCATCTATCAATAAACAACATATATTAATGTAAATATTATAATGTTAAGCTACTAAATGAACACACTCACATATGATCTCCATAAAGAGAGATCTTTGAAATTTCAAATAAACTATGAATACATCAAATCAAGCATTTCAAAAATCTTATCATAGTCTTTTTCCATATTACCCTTAGATTTGTCATTTCTTAATATGTAAGAGTTTTATAGAACTATGTAGATCAGTAACTAATGACACAATATGTTATTACTATCATTTAAGCAAAAAGAAACACATTCTGTTAAGAGGAACATGCAAATTAAATACAGACACACAGTCTAATATTGGAAAGCCTAAAAGTGTACTCAGGAAACTTATCATTATTCTAAGCCTACTAGCAATAACCCAGTATTATAGCATTTAAAAACAAGTAATCAATCCAGCAGAATAAACAACAGTTGGATCTCTATGTAGCCGTAGTTCTGTAATCTAGTCATGACATAATGGTCATAATAAAAGCTTAGGCATATGCCCAGCAAGAAAGCGATAAAATCCATACTGTTAAAAAAGGAGCAAAATAAATCTCAGAAGGTGAACTTTACAGCAAATAAACCCCCCTGAAGAGGCACCTAACATGAGTATGTACTGCAGCTAAAATGTGCTATTTCTCTAGGTAAAGATACCTACTTCAGCACAGTGAAGCTCTAGGTAGGGCAACCAGCACTAAAATAAACCATTCTTATAAAAAAATGTAGATGCAGTCTTACAACTATGTAAAAAAACAGATGTTTACTTTGTTCAGAGATTGCTGGCAAAGAGATGATACTATTGTCATCTCCGCCTTTTTTTTACTTTTCTGATACTGCAAATGTTTAATTTCACATGGGTCAGTGTCATTATAAGCTACTGCTTGAGGCCAGTACAGGATGATCCATTTATAAAAAACACAGAATACTAATCATGAAAGAATAAACAAGCCGATCAGTAGGAAGGCAAAGATTCTGGGTATCCACTTTGTTCAGCAAGTATAGACTTATAAGTAAATTTAATCAGATTCAACTTAAGCAAATAAATGGCATTTAGTAGCCATACTAGGTCAGTAAGAAACAATGGCTCATATCTGTGAGTTCTAGGATCACCGATGACTCAAAAGACACAGTGATGTGACAGTTCTTTTATGAGCATTCTGATACAAGTAACTTTTCAGCGCTATGTATTATGTATACAAAAAGATTACCTAGTACATGCAGGATGGAACAGATGGACTGTTAAATATGCAAATGAGCTGTACTGATAATAAGTTGCATTTCAAACTTGTTCTTTCATTTTCATATTATTATATCTTTGTGTTAATTATCTTAAAATGCAGTACTTTGCCCATGAGCCGTGTGTTTGATTAAAGTAAGCAGGTACACAATTTCAAGTCTTAAAAAGCATGTATGTAACTATAGTTTTGTAATACAGTCATGACATATTATCTACTTTATAGAAGTCTAAATACAGTATGACTCACATAGAATAAAGCAGTAGAGTTTCATAGGTTCATAGGTTCATAGGTAGGTATTAGGCTATCGGACCAGGGCCTAAGTAAGCCTAGCCAACAAAGTTCCCTGGCTTACGCCAACCCAAGAAAGTTAATTTCCTGTGCCCCTGTCGAGCAGAGCCACAGAAGTGATCCCAGGGGTGTATTTCCTATTTCACATCCACTCATCAAGATTTTTCTTGAAGACTGTTAATGAAGAACATTGCTTGACATAGATGGGTAGCTTGTTCTAGAGTATGGGAAGTCTCTGAGACAGGAATCTATCCCGCCAGCAAGTCCTGTTTATTGTGGTGACAAGGTTTAGGCCCCCTATGTAGCTCAGAGGGATTGGAATTTCTTTAGGTGTAGCATGTCCAACAGCTCTGGGTTTGACATAGCTTTATATGTTAGGCAGAGATCATCTCGGAGTAGGCAATATGCTACGGAGTAAAGCTGGAGTTTTTTGAGACGATCAGTGTAGGACATCTGTTTGAGGCCAGTAATTCTCTTTGTGAGGTACTTCTGTGGCCTTTCCAGCTGCTGCAGATGTCTTGTGAGGTCCATTCCCAAAGGGGTGTTGTACTCTGTAATGGGTCTAATGAGTGTCGAATAGAGCGGAACAATGACCGTTTTTTCCTGGATGAGAACCCTTTTTTGATGAGGTGTGCCATGTAGAAGGATTTACTGACTACTGTGGCAATGTGATTATTAAAGAAGAGACTACTGTCCACCTGGATCCCAAGGTCTCTTATCACACATTCGGTGTTAAGAAGGCTGCCCCTTATGTGGTAGTTCATGGGTACAGAGTTTTTACCGAAGGGGATAGCAATGCACTTTTTGGCACTGAGCTTGAGGCCATGGCTCTGACACCAGGCATCTGTCTCAGTGAGGCCCTTCTATAGGATGCCTACATCATTTGGGGACTTGACTATGGCTCCTAGTTTTCAGCCATCTGTGAACTTCATTAACCAGAGGCCTTCTGTGTTAGCCTGTACTTCAGAGAAGTAGATACCAAACAGGAGAGGTCCCAGGACTGAACCTTGTGGTACTCCACTTGTCACTGGTTTGAAGTCAGATTTGGAGTCTGCAACATTTACAGTGTGGGTTCTGTCAGTGAGCCACTTGGCAACCCATCTTGTGACATTGGGATGTATACCTAGTTTAGTGAGTTTAGCTATAATTCCAGAAAGGGAGATGGTGTTGAAAGCCTTGGCAAGGTCAAGATAGGCTGTGTGAACCACCTTACCCTCGTCTATGGCTTTAGTGACTGCCTCAAAGAAGTCAACCAGGTTCAGGAGGCAAGATCTGCTTTCACAAACCTGAACTGGGTGGGGGTCCAGAGTTTGGAGGTTACCAATGTCTCTGTTTATGAATTCCATGATGATACGTTTCATTCCCTTGCAGACCAGGTTCGACAAGCTAATAGAGCGATAGTTCCCAGGATCCATGGTGGCTCCCCCTTTGTGGAGTGGGATAACTGTTGCTGTGTGCCATTCAGTGGGCACAAAGCTTGATGTGAGGCTATGATTGAACATGGTGCTTAGGTGGGAGGCCAGTATGCATATAAAGTCAAACTCACATTTTGAATGACAAATGATTATGACTTGACATATTTTCAATGTAGGAATGCTGCAACTGTTCCATGACACATTTCTAACATCCTGAAGAGATTTTGTTGTGTATATGTGGCAATTAGGATTCAAATGTCATCCAGCCTTCTTGTTCCATTCCCACACTGCTACAGAGTGCCTCCAAGAAGTTATCGGCTCTTGAACAAGTTGCACGAGTGAACAAGGACTCAAACATTTTCTTTCCTTGCATTTCAGCGGGGAAAAAACAAACACGGTAGCCTTATTTCAAGCTTTTAACTAAGGCATGTACATTAAAGTAGAAAAAAATAAGTGCGAGGCATTCAGAGCAACTCACAAACAGTGTAACCAAAGTTTTACCCAGTCTAACAACCAATAAAAAAAACTTTCAAAAAAACAAGCATTTTGTCTTTCAACATATAACCATTCAGCTATTTACATATCAACCAAATAAATGTACATTAGACAGAGTACAAGCAAAAATGTATGTATATATAGATGTATAATGTAATTAACTATAGTACAGTAAAAATATGAGAAACAAAGCAATACAAACCATAATGTGTCATGTATTCATAAGTACAATACCAATTCTCCCATTAATGGTCAGTGCTGCAACAAACAAGTATTAATGTACAAGTGATTTTATTTCTAGCTCTAACTCTGTCCCATTTCATTTTAGTCTCTTTCATCATAAATACTCAAGAAGTAATATAACAGATTTCTGTGTAAGTTATCAGAGTTGGTTTATCTTGTTATTGACAGTGTAAAATGAAAGTCCATATGAATTAAGTGAAAGGTTAAACTGAAAAATGACTTAAAATAATAGGTATAAAAAAAGTCATTTATTTTTTAGTCTTTTTTGCTTGTCTGAGGATTTCCATGAAGAACTTGTTGCTACTCTCTTAAGTGATGGGCGAGCCCACTCCATCTCATCTATTTTTTCAAGAATTTTATGATTTTTAATGTAGATCAAGGCTGAGTCCAAGTCTTGAAAGATTTTGGGACCATCTGATAGAAAGATCTTTAGTTTGGCTGGAAACAAAAGATATGTTTTCAACTGGGCTTTTTTAAGTTCTTTAATTAGTGGTAAAAATGTTTTCCTCTTTGTTATTACCATGGTAGAATAGTCATTATCAAAGCGTATAACTGACTCATTAACTTTAATAGGTGACTTGGTCCACACAGTTTTGAGAACCATTTCCTTATCAAATGAAGACAGGAATCTATCACAGATTTGGGAATTTTCTTATTAGTGCTAGCAGATGATAATGACCTATTGGCTCTTTCAATACCAAATGATAATGCTTCTGGTAAATCTAGGATTTTTGGAAGCCAAGATGTTAAGAAGCTTACCATATTATTTCCCTCAATGTTTTCTGGTAACACATAAATCCTTATATTGTTGTGACGTGATCTATTCTTCAAATCATCTAGTTTGGTTTGTAGTAAGGTGTTTTGTTTAAGAAGAAATCCAGCGTTGTTCTCATTCTCTTTAATTCTGCATTCCATGTCATTAAGTGCCTCCTGAATTCCAGTAATCTGAATTTTTTGTTGTTGTAAGTCATCATGCAATAGGTCCATCTGCTTAGTAGTTTTATCTTTAAAATTGCCAATTTTGGAGTCTATTTTGTCAATTTTGATAGTTAATTCTTGTAGGTTGGTTAACAGAGTTTGAAACTCCTTTTTTAGAATGGAGTCCTGACTGCTGGTTCTTGAAAAGCTCATTGTGAAGTTTCAGATGAGTAGAATAAATCCAAGATAATATTTGACAGGAAAATCTGCCCTCTTCAAAATTTTGTTTGGATATTATTGTAGTAAATGTAATCCTTTAGCAAGATAAATAAAACTGAATTGCAGATTTAAAAGAAAAAGACAGAATTTCCTTAAATCAGTAGTTGCCTTAGTGGAGCTGATAAAATCTGTTGCTACTCAGTGTTCATCTTGGCCACGCCCCTCTAAGAACTGGTTATTTCTGAAAGACTTCAAAGATGTACAAAGAGTCTAAACTGTTTAGTTTGCTGATTAGGCATGTAAACTGTAGAGTTCATCTGGACTTGAGTGGCAGCCAGTCTGCCTTTGTTAGTTAGGAACAAAAATGTTCTATATGTGCTGAAAGTGTTATCAATCTATATACATTATTAGAAGTAGTTCAGAGGAGAAAAATATTGGCTGGGCTATGCAAGACCAATTTTCAGTGGAATTCTGGGAAGAAAATCTCCAAAAAAAATAACACTTTAAACATATACAGTATATTTTTTTCCAAGAGCAGGTGCCTAAAGATATTAGCATATCAAGTGGAAAACGTACAAAATATTTACGATTGTGGAAATACATAAACAGTATAAATAATTGTGATAATAAGTAGTATTTACAATTTTGATAACCAAGCAGGAATTAGCTATTTCACAAAACACAAGTGAGACTTAATTGAAACAGGAAATATGTAAACAGAAATAAAAATCGTTTTGTGTGTGTGTGTGTGTGTGTGTGTGTGTGTGTGTGTGTGTGTGTGTGTGTGTGTGCTCGCATGTGTGCACTTATGGATTAATTCTCGTTAATTTATGAGTACATGTCTCCAGCCCCACTCTGTTCCCCACCTACTCCCAATTTCCTAGCCATCCCCCAAGCCAATACTTTTATACACTTCACCTCCCCCCACACACACTACACCCCTTTAAAGTAAACTCTAACCACATACATGACTCCCTCACTATCTCTCAACCTCCCCAGACTGAAAATCATTTCACTAACTGCACATATCACCTGCTTTTGCCCTCATTCTTACCTGTCCCATACTCCCACTCTTTTCTTATAGTAAACAGTCACACTAACTACTCGTAGCCATCTACATCAACCTTCACCCCTATAACTAACTCCCACTGTGCTTCCTGTCATATAGAAGTACCATCCAGTAGCCTGTATTTTCATTCCCTTCACATAAAATCTTCCTTTCAACAAACCTGCTCATTGCTAAAGTCATCACTCATTATTCGAACCTCAAACATCCTTTACTCTCAGTAGCTAGTCCATGTCAGCAACACCCACTCCATATTTATAATTAAGTAATCTCCACACACACAAAATCAAAAGTTACCGCGATCCCTCCCCAGTCACCTCACATACTGCTCTGCCTTCACTTACATTTTTTACCTTTTTCCCATGTTCCCCAGCCTGATTTCTTTTCTTTCACATTTCTAATCACTCCCTTTTTATAGTCTCATTCTAATCACATTTCTTCCATAAGCAATAAATAATATGCAATACATGCAGCGTTTACTAATCTCCAGCTAATATACACTCCAAGTAACTCAACCCAACAGCTAACTCGGCATACCCCCTAACTTTTTCTCCAAATTGCAGCATCCACCATAATTATCTTACACTTCCTATCTTCGTACATCTGGCCTACACCTGTCAAGCTATATCCTGACAACTGCTTGTCCTACCCCCTGTTCTAGTACTCACACAGCTAATGTCCTTCATCAACAAACTCCAACAAGCCCACTTTCAAGTATCATTTTCTTTTTCTCAAACACAGTATTATTTGCATATCATAACTGGACTAAACAGCTTATCTACTAATTACATTTTCAAACCAAACAGACTGTAAAACAAAACATTACATTTACATAGCTCTACCCTTTCTTCAGTCTCCATTACTCAACTTCTGTGGAGATATTCATCTAAACCCAGGTCCCTTCCATCCATTACAAAAGGATTGCCAAAGAACCACAAGCCCTCTCTGTCCTTCACATAATGCTTGTCAAACTGCCACCATAAATGCATCTAAAAAACAATAACCTGCACCTTTATAGCATTAACCTCAGAAGCATTAAAAACAAAGTCCCAGAGTCCATGAATAGATTGCATACTACTCCCCAGACATGGTCTTAACTGAAATACAGTTAAAACAAGATATAAAAGATGAGGAGATCCTACCATCTGGCTATGCCTTGCTTAAAATAGATGGAACAAACAAAACCCATGTGGTCTGACAATGATCTACTATAACACTCTCTAACTATCCCACTCTACTTATAGACCCCCAGCTTCTAATACTGCTGATATTTTTGTATCCACACTTAAAGATGATAATAATAAGAGCTTCTGCATCATTGCCATCTACATACCCCCAAGTAACATCAATACTACAGAGGAAATCCTCTAATGGGTATCAGCAAATATCTTCACAAGAAAATATAATACTAGGAATTTTATTATGGATTGGCAAGTTGTAATTAATGATGCCAACAATAATATAATCAATTTATATGGCTTCACTCAACTCTTTTCCACTCTTAATAGATACAGTAAAAGCAGCAGTAAAAGTTCTACCATCTACTGGATTCTCACAAATTTCCAAAACAATATTCCTAGTTTATGGCTTTCTCTCTAACTCCTTAGCAGTCACATCCCTACTTTTGCAATAGGCAACTAAACTCCGCCATAAAAAGCCACTGCTATAATCTAGCATGGAATCACATCTTTTCATAAACAAATACCCAGGCTAGCTTAAGATACATAAACTAGAACTGCCCTTTGTGCTCTTTCTTAAGATTAAACTGTCACATACTTTAATGATGTGTTTGTCTTCATCCTAAATGAACATGCACTACTAAGAAACAAAAGAGTTACAATAAAACCTAGTTAACTAGAAAAAAATGATAATGAAAGAACGAGAAAATAATATTTGGAAACAAGATAAAACTCAGTCCAGACTCCAAATCTATAAACAGCTTTAAAACGTAGCAAAACCCAACTTGACAAAAAAAAAAAAAAAAACATACTATAAAAACCTTCAATACACTGAGCAAAACAACCCCAATCATTTCTGGTCCTCCATTAACAAACTTAACCATCTGGGGCACAATACCTAACCAACCCCTTCTGCGAATGCTAATGATATCACTTGCAGCCATTCAATGCACATTTTATTAACATAGTAACTAACCTTTTAAACAACTCTTTGACCTGTAGCTGCCTGTCCTTACCAGAGTCTACAAATAATCCCAGCACATTTGATTTTGAACCCATTCCCATACCCCCCATCAGGAAATACCTTCTCTAATTGAAGCCAACTACACTTGGCCCGGACAATCTTCCTGTAGAGTATATTAATCTTGCAGCAGACACCCCAGCTTACTCAGTGACAATGCCTATTCTAATAAGCTGCTGCATCACAAAAATCTATGTCCCTAAAATTTGGAAAAAAAATCTTATACCTTTCCACTATGCAAAGGTGGCTCCTTTACTAATATCTAATTATAGGCTAATAGCCAATTTGTCCCCCCATCCAAAATCTTAGAAAAATGTATCCAGTCTCAGCTACTTAATTTTGTTACCAAAAAGAATGTACTAAGCGCAATACAACTAGACCCATACCATGACCCTGTAATAGTTCTACTCAGCTTTTCTGCTACTATCAACAGAAACAGGAATACAGGACACTGTAACATCACTTTTCCATGATTAAAAAACTTTTGACACAAAGTCTGACCAAAAACTACTCTATGCACTCTCCTGTATAAGAGTTCAACAGTTATCTCTCTCCTGGTTCAATATCTACCCTATGGATATACTTTAAACTGTAAAATGGGAAAATAGCATCTCTACATTTCTCGCAGTACCAATAGGTGTGCCTTAAGGGTCTATCCTTGGCCCCTTGTTATTCAATGTATTCATAAATAACCTACAAACCACAAGTAAACATGCTACCTTTATTCAATATGTTGTTAATTCCACACTCATCTGCATTGCCAAAAACCTACAACAAAAAACAAGCACAACAATCATCCAATTCCATTAAAATATGGTTCCATATCTCCCAAGAAATATTAAATCATAAGAAGACCAAGGCTATTCTGTTCATGGCTAAACAATTCTCTAACAGTAAACCCATATCTTTCATTCAATTCCATTAAAATATGGTTCCATATCTCCCAAGAAATATTAAATCATAAGAAGACCAAGGCTATTCTGTTCATGGCTAAACAATTCTCGAACAGTAAACCCATATCTTTGACATTAACTTTTCTGACCAATCCAAAACTGAACTTGTAACTCATACTAAACTCCACGGTGTCAACATAGATAATGGCATGAAATTTTACCACCACATAAAGCAAGCTATCAGCAAAATAAACAAACGACTTTGTAGCCACTATTTAGTTAAATTTTACCTGACTGACCATAGGGCAAACTATTTTTTCCACTTTATTGTTACCCACCCTCCGATATGCTGATCCTACAGTTGTCAATCTGCAAGCTACCGGAATAACCACATAAATCAGATAAATTGTTTAGAATTACCTATATAATATTCACAAAACTAGAAACTGCTCACAGTCTCATTTTCCAGCCTGAAAAATACTAGTGACTAAAAAATATTACCCAGCCTTTCTTCCTATATAGAATGTTTTTCTCAACTGATAAGTTCCTACTGCTACCAACTAAAATCATACAGTACTGCAGGTGACTCCCTGTATTCATCCCATGATGCTATAGTTTCGGAATTTTATTCCCCTGTCACTTAGGCAAAGTACAACCAGCAGTCCTTTAAGCTACTAGTGAAACAACATCTAAAGGTCCCATGGCTTTGCTCATGCACCGCACCTGGCTAATTCTCCTAAAGTATCCTTATCCATGCTGATCAGTCCTGTTCTAAAATAATGACCTGGGCAATAGTGTTGTATCTTAGACTGTTCTATTGTCTACTTGACAATATACTGTACCATACTTTTCTTAGCTTTACATTGTTATCAAAGTTCACCACTACTGTCATAGTGCCATAAAATACTATGGTCTATACCATGTCAGTATAAACACTCATTCAGATTTATATTTGAACAATTGCTCATACTGTTGTATTGCCTGTATCATAATTATAGCATGTTTATATGGGTATGTTGTCAATGCTTTTGCTTTCTCACTATTGTATGCTCAATGATATTTTTATCATTATTGTGTTATTAAACTAGTCATTACACTATAAATACATGCATGTATATATGTATATATGTTACTTTCTCTCTGTATCTTGCGGAACTTTTCTACCCCCTGGGCCTCCTCTGAAAAGGGTTTTTCCTCCCAGTCAGATGCTCCTGGATAACAAATGTAATAACTAATTGACTGATGACTAACTCACTAGCTAACTTACTGTCTGACTAAAGTAAAGGGTGACATTCTTTGCAGGATTTGCCCATCTCTATTCTATTCTGAGTCTTTCTCATTAATGTGCCATCAAAATAAATACATTTCTGCTGATGTATTATATTTACATTCCAGACTTGTCTCTCACAGGTAAAGGGAAAAAAAAATAATAGCTCCCATATAGTATGTGTCACAGAATTACTCCTGCATGAGTTGTTCAATCAAAACTGAACATTCTAGTGAGATTTTATTAAAACGTATGCCTTCCTATACATCTATGTTTGTGTACATAATTGTTAAGATCACCCATTCTTGATAAGTAATTTTCTGTTACTTTCTTCACAAAATAATAATACCAGTGCAAGTGAATCAATGCATCCATATTATCAGAGAGATTTGCAGACATTTTTAAAGTAAGTTTTTCCATCTCTGTCTCTTTCTCTTACTCTCTGTATCTGTGCCCTTTAACTGATATTCAAGAAGGTTTATTATTAGCTGCCATTAAAACTGCAGCAAGCTTTCCAAATATAGCAGCTGCTAATCAACATAATTATACGAAAAATGTGTGCAAAAATAAATGAAACTATCACATGCATAACTTAAAAGAAGAGAGTGAACTTGCATTTTGAATTTATTTAGAATTCTAAGATTATGATTTTAAATGCAAATTGCATACCAGAGACAAGTCTGTTTTGTGAAAATCCTCTCGATCTATGGAGGCTTTTAAACAGTGTATGAAGTTTTATACTAATAAGTGAGTAGAACTGTATCCATTCCTACTGTTTCAGACCACATTTTGAGTTGAGCAACATTTTAATGGGAGAAATTAAGATTAAGCAGACAGTTATTTTTGGTTACACCGTTTCAAAATCTAGAAAATACATCTTTATGGATATAAGTACATCAGTAAGAAAATGTAGCCTGCAAAGTTCAGTTACTTCTCAAAAGAATATATGTGCAATGTATAAAACTTCTATCTCACACACACACACACACACACACACACACACACACACACACACACACACACACACACACACACACACACACACACACACACACACACACACACACACACACACACATCCTTCTATTAAATTTCACAGTTTAAACAAAAACATTTTGCCTAAACATCATGACTCTACAAACATGGTGAAAATTCATGGAATAGAAGTTATACATATAGATGCATCGATTCTAAATTTGGCTGGATGTTTGCCAACACTCGGCAATAATCTGGTGTGTTGCCAGTATTACCATTCACCAAAGTAGCAAAACATAACAGTAATTTAATGTGCAATGTTGAGTGATAGAATATTCTCTTTTAGTTCATTCCTACTGTCATGAAGGGTTTAAATCAAGCTAAGAAGCCATCTGCTTACACAGTTTGTCATCTCATGATCACTTTCAGGTTTATTGTACTCAAATCAAATGTCTCAGTTTCTTCCTAGCAAAGTCATACAGAGTCATATCCCCATGGGTTCATAGATAGGTACTAGGGTATTGGCTCTAGGGCCTATATAAGCCTAGCCAAAAAGGTACCCTGGCTTTCGCCACCCAAGAAAATTATTTTCCTGTGCCCCTGTCAAGCAGGGCCACAGAGGTGATCCCCGGGGTAAATTTCCTGTTTCCCATCCAATCATCAAGATTCTTCTTGAAGAGGCCTAATAAGGAGCTCTGTTTGATATAAGATAGATAGTTTGTTCCAGAGTATGGGAAGTCTCTGGGACAGGAATCTATCCCTCCAGCATGTTCTGTTTATTGTGGTGAGAATGTTTAGGTCCTTGCAGTGTGTGTCTCAGAGGGATTGGGATTTCTTTAAGTGGAGCATGTCCAACAGCTCTCTAACGTAATGGGATAGATTGATAGATCAATCTATTAAACATAGAGTGCATAGGATATTTCCTTAGGGTTACTAAGCAGGTGAATTTATCCAGTCTAGGCCATGTCAGCCATCACCCAGACCTACATTTATTAGCCCTTAACAGTCTATGTGAAAACAGATATGTCACATTCTGGTACATTAACTATATGTAAGTAAACTTTTATAAAAGTGTATACTATTAAGTCATATTTATATAATCTTTTTGAAATAATTATTATAAAAGTACATATAGAACTCATGTCTGTATTTGTTTTTTGATGAGACGCCAGCCGTCTTTATATGTTCATAGGAAAGTCCTAGGCTAGCTGCCCTTATGGAGCATTTAAAGTCTAGCCAATTTCCCTTTCAACGTAAGTAAACCTTTGTAAAAGTATACACTATTGAATCATATTTATATATTCTTTTTGAACTGATAAGTATAAAAATACATATAGAACTCATGTCTGTATTTGTGTTTTTTTTTTTTTTTTTTTTATGAGTTAATGTAAGTCATTTTTATAGGTTCATAGGAAAGCCCTAGGCTAGCTGCACTTATGGGCCATTTTAAGCCTAGCTGATTTCCCTTTTTGCACTTGAATCAATCTATTCCATCAAGTTAGAGATTGGATTTACCACCTCATAGTCAATAATTATATACATTGTTCTTAATGAGAATAACTGCGATCATACCATAGATAATTTGAGGGTACTCATGCTTGGGATAAAGCATTTAGGAGCTGCCGCTGTACATAAGTAGTACAGGGTGCAGTCCTGGAATAAATTTTCTGTTTCCCATCCACAGAGCCAAGTTGTGCTTGAATATGGACAGGGATGAAGTTTGTTTTCTGTGGATCAGGAGTCTGTTCCAGAGCAGTAGTATCCTCTGTGAGATATACCTTTCCTCAAAACTGTTCTGTTGATGTTACAGAAGAGGTTTAGATCCATAGACAGAGTATTTCTGATAACATTTGACTTGCTGATGTGTAATAAATCCATAAATACTAGATCAGAGGATGCAATGATAATTTAACTTATAAAACTATATAGACAAAAAATGTGTCTGTATATATTAAAACATAGAAAACAAGCCTAAGTATGCAATAGATACAGTAAACCCACAATATGTTGCATTGTTTTATTATCTGCACTGAATTTTCATTGCCAGATATACAGTAATGCAAACAGATATGAAGCAGACCAATACTCAAGCAGATTTCTGGCACTACATATCTTTCTTGGCAGGCATGCATTGCACTACAGGTCTTACACTTTGTTGGTATTCCTTTTATTATTTACCCTGAGTCTGATGTGAACTTTTTGAAATTACTTTTTTCTTTCAAGGTTTTCTCTAATTGATTCGTTATCATCAAGTCCTCCACAAATAGGTCTAAAACACATTTGCTCTCAATGAAGTAAGCCCTACCTTCCTTGAGTGAGAGCCAACTTGAGGGGGCTGTAATGCATGTAGTACTGCAACAACCTTTGCCCCATCTGTGCCCTATCTTCTACTTGTTGTAAGGGAAGGGTGTCTAACTGACTAGGGCAATTCTTGTTGAAGAATGGATCCCTACAAATCCCAGAGCAGTAAAACACAGACTAGACTTTCCTTTTTAGCAGCCTACATCATATCAGGTGCAGGCTATGAGGACATTTTTATTTTTTGGTCACTGACATTGCCACCTGGTGGATGACATGAGCACTTTCATCATAAATGGGGATATGCTACATCTTTCCTATACATATGCGTACTGCTACACACATACCAGTGAAGGCTACCGAAAATGGTTTGGATCAGCCAAAGTCATATGCTTGGTCTTGCTTTTCAGATAGCAAGCAAGCCTTTCCCTTTCATTGGGCAACACAGTGGGTGCAGCAGTTAGTTTTGTTGCCTCACAGCAAGAGGTTCTCTGGTTTGATTCTCGGCTGGGATGCCTTCTACAGGGAGTCTGCAAGTCCACCCTGTGTTCGCATGGATTTCCTCCAGGTGCTCTGGTTTCTTCCCACATTTCCAAAACATGCTGAAGGTGGATTGGACATTCTAAATTGGCCCTAAATATGAGTGTGTGCATGTGTGTGGCTTCTGAAGAAGGTTGGGTGTTGGGTTGGCAATTCAACACCTTAAAACTCTGCTGCAACTTGTTCTGTGGGCCAATGATCTGCTGTCACGACCCCTAATGGGAGCAGCCGAAAGGAAAAGTAGTAAGCCTCCCCTTTCATGGTGATGATTTTGTCAGCAAAAATACCAGTCCCTTCTTCTAGGATGAGTGACCTTGAATAGGTTGCTCTGTCCCAGTGCATCCTCCCAGCTCTTTGAGTGCCAAAGCCACTAATAAAACTCAAATCATTTGTGCCAATATCAGGGCAGAAATGTTTAACTGTCATCTTACTGCTATCAAAAGCTTGCTCTATCTCCACCTTTACCTTGTTCTGTACTTACTTTGATCCCTAAAACCAGAAATATATATTTATGTGCTCCTGTGTCATTTAATGTTTTGCCAGCTATTTTCTCTCATCTTTTTTCCTGAAGAGATGCATGAAATTTATCAAATTATGTATTTCCTGTAGTGATTACTCTTTGACACTGCTGAATAATTATGCTGTAAATAAAAGTTGTAATCACATACAACATTTATAAACCACACAGCACTTGATAATGGCCACTCAGAATCTCAATTATTATGGGTGCTTAAACTTAAAACTGAAATCCAAGCTTGCATCAAAGTAAATTAGTAAAATCTTAAAGAGACAAATGCAGTCATGTTTATTGACAATAAGAGTCTGGAAATAAATGCATTGCTTTTCAAAAAACAGTTTGTAGTCCTTTCAGGTTTTCTGGAAAGTATGACCAAACAATATTGATTCATGCAGAGAAGCTCTCAAAAGGACATACTAGGATCAGGTTAAATAGATGGTCAACTACATAGGGTCATAGGTTCATAGTTTGGTACTAGGCTATCGGCCCAAGAGCTTATACAAGCCTAGCCATAACAATTCCCTGGATATTTCTTCCCACAATATTTACTTCCCTGGACCCCTGTCTAGCAGGGTGACAGACATGATACCCGGGGTGAATTTCCTATCTTCCATCCAATTGTCAAGGTTCCTTTTGAAGTGGGCCAAGGAGGCGCTCTGCTTGACATGTATGGGCAGTCTATTCCAGACTATGGGAGTCTCTGGGTCAGGAACCTATGCCTCCAGCATATTTTGTTCATTGTGATGACAAGGTTTAGATCCCTGGAGTGTGTGGCTCTGAGGGATTGGGATTTCATTAAGTGGAGAATGTCCAACAGCTCAGAGTTTGACATGGCCTAGTATGTTAAACAGAGATCACCTCTGAGTAGACGATATGCCACAGAGTATAGCTAGAGTTTTTTTTAGATGGTCAGCATAGGGCATCTGCTTTAGGCCTGTGATTCTTTTAGTGAGGTATTTCTGTGGCCTTTCCATCTGTTGCAGATGTCGTGTGCGGTACATACCAAATGGGGCATTGTACTCTATAATGGGTCTAATGAGGGATGAGTACAGTGGGACAATGACCTCCTTTTTTCTGGATGAAAAGCCCTTAGTGATGATGTGTGCCACAGAGAAGGATTTCCTGACTGTTGTGGTGATGTGGTTATCGAAGGTGAGACCACTGTCCACCTGTGTCCCTAAGTCTCTCATCACACTTTCGTTGTTTAGTGTACTGCCACCTATGTGGCAATTCATGGGTACATGGTTTTTCCCAAAGGGGATAACTATACATTTTTTGGCATTAAGCTTGAGCCCATGGCTCTGGCACCAAGCATCTGTTTCTGTAAGGCCCTTTTGCAGAATATCCACATCATTGGGGATTCAATAATGGCTCCCAGGTTGCAGTCATCTGCAAACTTTCTTAGCCCGAGTCCCTTGGTGTTGGCCTGTACTTCAGAGAAGTAGATGCCAAACAAGAGCGGCCCCAGAACTGAACCCTGAGGTGCTCTACTTGTCACTTGTCTGGAGCTGGATTTGGAGTTGGCTACTTTTACAGTGTGGGTTCTGTCAGTAAGCCAGTTGGCAACCCATCGAGTGACATAGGGATGTATGCCCAGCTTAGTAAGTTTATCTATGATTCAGAGTCGGGGATGGTGTTGAAGGCCTTGGCAAGGTCCATATAGGCTGTGTGGACTGCCTTACCCTTGTCCACAGCTCTGGAGACTGATTCAAAGAAGTCAGTCAGGTTCAGGAGACCCTTCACGAACCCAAACTGGGTGAGGTCCAGTGTTTGAAGGTGGGATAACTGCAGCTGTGTGCCACTCAGTGGATATGAAGCCTGAGGTATGGCTGTGATTAAAAATTACACTTAGGTGAGGTGCCAGTTCATTTTGTAGTTCATGTAGTACACAGCCCGGGATGTCATCTGGTCCCATGGATGCTGTATTCTTAGCTTTGGAGAGTGAGGTTTCTACCTGTGCGGCCCTGATTACCGTTATTTGGCAATCGTTTGGTAATGAGATGGGCCCTTTAGGGGGTGAGAGGGGGGTGAAGTTTGCACTAAATTAATCTGCTAGGATATTGGCAATATCCTTGGGATCAGTATAGTTAATGCCATTCTGTTGTAGCTCAGAGCAGATCTGAGCATTACCATTTAGATTCTTGACATAACTATAGAATGCCTTGTGGTTGTCTTTGGAATCTTTGGCAATTTTATTTTTGTAACTAGCTTTGGGGGATTTTATGAGGGATCTCAGCTTCTTACTCAGGCTGGTAAGGGAGTTTTTTGCATCCTGGGATTTTTCTTTTTTCTGCAACAGTTTCTTCCTTCTATTATATAGTTTGCTTATGGCAGGGGACCACCAAATTGGCTTCCATTTTTTGGAGGAGAGCATCTTGGTTCTATTTAGGATGGCACGATTCATGCATGAGTGGATGTGCTCATACAGTGCCTTAGTGTAGGATTCAGCAGTCGAACTTTCAGATCCAGTCTGCATGGGTGTCATTAAGTTTGTCACTTATGACTTGAGTAGCATGAAGTTGGCTTTGGAGAAGTTTTTTATGGAGGTTTCATTACTGGGGGGTGGGGGTGGGATGTGAATGTCAAGGGTGATTTGCTTATGGTCAGACTTGACAAATGAGGGGGTGACCACTGGTGTGTGTTGGTAATGACCAGGTCTAGGATATTGGAGCCCCGGGTGGGACAATGGTTTAGTTGATCCAGGACATTGGAATTTATGAATTCCAAGAACCGTTGGGAAAAGGTGTTGGTACAATGATATTTTGCCAAAGTACCCCATTTAGGATTAAGCCTAGCAAGTTTTGTTATGCACTGATTTGCCTTCTACTTTTCAGTCTAAAGGCAGTCAGGTGAAACATTGAATAAACTGAAGATTTTCAAGCTATCAAGTCCATTTCTGCCTTATTAACAGTCACATTAGGTAATACAGGAGAATAACTGAAAGAATCAGTCAAGCAAACAACATGAGAAGGAAATAAAAAACTGATTACCTGCAGTGGATACTGTCAGTTACACATCACCTTTTTTACTTCTGTATCATGGCTTAGGAAGGGGGTGCCCAGCTGCCCACAGTTTAGATAACTGAAATTAAAAAGAAAGTCCTCAGCAAAGGTTAACCACAGATATAGCTTTTATTTAATTTTCCATTGCATTCCTTTCCTCCTCTGTCCTCTCACTTTGACTACCAGTCAGCATTCGAAACCAAAAAGTTTATGTTTCCTAGATGTGATCTATCCCTTAGCTCAGAACTCCAAGTCCTGGATTCCAGTAACACCTGGTCCTGCAGTATAAGTCAATGAAATAAAGAAAAACATGTACGTGAAAGGAAGATTCCTGTTTCTCTCTTTTATTTCCGTCTTCTTTATATTGAACCCTTTCATACTCAAGTGCTCCAGAATAAAATAACTGCGGTGAAGAAAAACATTCAGGTTTACTGTATGTTATTATATTCAAATTAATCCAGAAAATAACCCTGCATTGTCTTCATTCCTGTACTTCTGGTACAGGTTGTGGCCGTTCCTCCAGTGATAACCTCCTACTACTGGAAACTAAATAATGTCCAGTGTATCACTGTCAACAGCTGAAATAAGGAACGCCATTCCCTGTTCTTAGAAGCATGACAACGGTCCATCGTTTTGTGCCTTCTCTATACCAAACTCTTTCTGCAGACCTTGGCCATGTACCACACCAGAACCAACTAGCTTTAGCATCGGGAGCTTCAACATTTTAACCTCTCACAGAGCAGATGCATCTCTTCTCTCTTTGGGAATACACAGTTAATTAATGCAACTGTTTTTTTTTTCACATTTCTGTCTGAGTGCCAGTTTAATGCATTTACAAATGAGCAGTAAAAGTTCAGCACAGCAACAAGCTGAAACTATTGAACATTTGATAGATAATGCTATTCTAAGGTCAATGAGCACTTTTCATTTATAGTTTGCTTTAGGCTTAACATGACAAGCAAGTCCTGTAGCATGTATATGCATATTTACAGTTAAGCAACTGCTTGCATGAGCATACTTTCTATCAAACTATTTACTTTATTATATATTACATCAAGATGTAATAAATTCAGACATGACAGTGTGTCACGGCAGCATAATTAATGCAACAAATGTATTAAAATATTTGCTATCATATATATGAACATATATGTCTTACTGAAGTAAATAAACCACTGATTTCTTTTTCCAGTCTGCCAGATAAAACAAAATGGTAGCAAATTAGAATGTACTGCCCTCTCGTGGCTAAAAAATTAAATACACCCAAAAAAAATCCCAAGGACAAACATTTCATTCAGACATTGAGTAGTTAAAGGCAGCATTTTTATAGATTCCAAAGATTTCATTTTTAGAAAAAGAAAAAAATCAATAAATGCCCTCCTTAAACACCAACATAAGCTTTATCCTTCTTCAAAATAAGCAATAATCTTGCCAAAGCACTGGAAATGTCATCTTTTCTCATATCTGACATTCGAAAATATCCTCAATTTAGCTTTCATTTAGACTTCCAAACATAAGAAAAAAGTTTACATCTGTATATAGTCGTATAAATGACCATGTACAAGTGGAAGTGATCATTTTCCACATTTCTAATTTTTGCCTTGTACTGCAGGAGAAAAAATATTTTATTCACTATATGTATTTATTTATAGCTAATAACGTTTTTAAAATATGTGTGTTGAATGTACTATTGGCTTGTTGTTTTGTCATTCATTCTCAGTAAATCTCTAATTAATTTGCTTGCTTATAGGATAATTTTGTTCCCTTGCATATTTCAGCAGATAAATTGCACTCAACCTACATGAAGAACCAATATTTAGGAAGTCATTGCTCAGTGAAGACATTTTATTGCCATCAGTGGTGTTGAAAAAGAGCATAAGTCAGCCTCATGTTCATTATGCATTTGTTAGATGGGTGGGAGTACAGGCCATAGCTGAATTCCTTTTTAGTTGTGATCTTGGTGAAAATAAACTAATTCAAATGTGCTCACTACTTTGTACTTAATGCATGTCATTTAAACAGTCATATTGATATATATATATATATATATATATATATATATATATATATATATGTGTGTGTGTGTGTGTATATATGTGTGTGTGTGTGTGTGTGTGTGTGTGTATATATATATATATATATATATGTACACACACACACACACACACACACACACACACATACACCCATATATATTTATATATATATATATATATATATATATATATATATATATATATATATATATACATAGATTATATATATATATATATATATATATATATATATATAGATAGATAGATATAGATAGATATAGATATATAGATATATGTAATTAAACACTACAATAAAAAATAGTAGCTTCTCACAATACAGTAAAATACACTATATAAACTGCAGCACAACAAAAAAATTACCTACAACATCAATAAACAAAATTGGGGATTATACATAAAATAAAATAATTTACTTATTTGTTTGCTTGTTTACCTGGTAGGTAGCCAATCCAAAGATCTTTCTCAGTCACAACTCAGGCCTAAAGGCAATAAAATGCTTAGCTTGATACATTTGACATCAATCTCATTTGGTACAGTCTTATTTTAGATATTTTCATCACTCCTGTAAAACGTTATATTATCTACATATTATTTTAAATCCATGAAATACAAAATGTCAGCAGTTCAGGATTAAGAACATTTTAAGTTTTATATTTTAGCTATGAATGTCTGTACAGTTTAATAGGATAACAGCTTTGAGCATAATAGCAAAGATGATGGTTTGAAGATGTTTGGCAGTTATCATTGAAAGTTAAGGCAGTGAGCCATAGTTCATGTAGTACATGGTTGGGTTCCCTCGGCCCTCATTTGCCTGCTGTGTGACCTTGAGCAAAATGCTTCACCAGCTCCCAGGTCACCCCTAAAAAGGGACTCTGTCCAGTGAGCCTACCTGATTAACAACAGTTGATGTTAAAATAGGGGACTGTCGAAGTATTTCAAAGGAGGAAGTTTAGTTTGGAATAATCAGATTAATGTGTAAAGTATAGCTGTAGAAAGGACTATAACACGGACATGTTTTGCAAATATACTAGTAGACTAGTAAATAAATGAAAGCCTGTGTGTCAGAACATGGAGTTATTTATTTTACTTATACATTTGTTGACCAGGTAAGTGCACATGTCCATTGACCCTCTTCAGGCCTGACACTGGCTTATATGGCAATATCGCAATATTAGTTCATCACAAGCCATCTTTTCTAAATAAGAGACAGTCATTGTCCTCATTTAGAAGCTCAGCTAATTTGGTTTTAAAGCTCTCCATTTAATTCGATCCTTGAGACAGATTAGCTTGATCATTTCTGGTAGCCACAAGTAGATTATTCCATTTTATGGTTGCTAACTTCCTAAACCTCTTTTTGTATACTGCTGATATAAAATGTGGTCGACGCTTGATAAAGATTTGTCTGCATTAATAGTTAGGACACAGAGTGAGGTTCTTGCATTTAGCTTGTGTGAGATAAAACAACAAAGAAAACTGCTTGTACTGTGACTAGTAACCATTTGGCCTTTTGTAATGTAAGAAAGTGATGTTCATATTTTCTGACTGAGGGGATCCTTTTTTGAGTGGTGGGGTACCATGTTGTGGAATATGTATATATATATATATATATATATATATATATATATATATATATATACATGTGTGTGTGTGTTTAGGTTTTTCTTCAGATAAGAAATTCCAGTATGTGGGAGGTATCCTTTCACTGAGCACAGTAAAATTAAAAAAAAAATCATAAAACATGTTGAAAATTTTACATAAAAGACAGTATAAAAAATTTGCATTCACACAGAAAGGCTACTGGTAGCAACATGAAGCTAAATGAAATCCAGCAACAGAAAAAATAAGAAATAATCCACCCTTTGAAAACAAAGAAAGCATGGTAGAATTAATTGGGGTGAGAAGGTGCCCTATCCAGTATAAATTTTGTTACCCAGTGACCATTCAGTGCTGGCACAGGGTGTATTTCACTGTGACCCTGAAATTATTTAAGATAGCATGTGACCAGACAATAAAGAAATAAAACGAATAAATGATTAAGAAGGAATAAACAAAGTCAGCCCTGTAAAAGTGTATTAGTCATCTCCTGACTTTCACCCAGTGGTTGATGTTTTCAAACTACAGAAAAATCGAGAAAAATTAAAAACAAATCTGCTCCCTTTAACAATGATGTGCCCTTTACTAAAGAAAGTCTCACAACTATCACAAACAAAAAACAAAGAAGAAAATAAAAAGGACATCACAACCATATCCCTAGACCAATAAATTAATTAATTCAAATAAAATTAATGAACAAAATTCCAGCCAAAAATACTGAAAAAAATACTTACTCATGGTAAACCTATATCTTTATGCAATGCCATGCAGAAATTTTGTAGGATGTATGTTAATACTTTTAGGATTGTAACTGAAAGTCAAAGAGTGAGTTCATAAGTTCAAATAGGAAGAACACATACTAAATCCAAGGTTGCATTATCTTGCAATATTCCCCCTGCTCTGAGGTTAAGTCATCTTAAAGGTAGTATATGTTCATACCAAGAGTGTTAAGGACACGTCTTTGGGATTACCTCCTGGCAAAAACACTTTAAAGCTGTTACAGTAAGTTTCAACAGTCTGCATATTTCATTATGTTTTGGAGTTGTGGGATTGGCAGTTATGGGGCTGACACTTTCAACATAGAGACAATTTTTGTGTTGAGTCACAGTACCTGCTACACATAAAAACAATATGCAATCCACAAGTACAGATAAAAGGGAAATACTAAAATAAATTGAAAAATGCAAAAATGGCACATGAAAGGAATACACAGAGTTAAGGTGTTGGATGTCCATAATGGGTTTTGCACTATTGGCCTAGTGCCTCTTGGCTGGGCTTAGGCTTCTTTATTATATTTGCTTGATATTGCTGTTCCTCAGAGTTTCATGTTGCAGCATATGTAGTGTAGCATTGCTGTTTGTGCAAGACTGTGGTATAGTCTGCTGGGGTTCTTATTTAGGCACTGCTATGCGAGTGAGGTGCTGATCTGTATAAGCAAGGGGGTGTGGGAGACAAAGTCCCCAAACAGAGAGTGAAGGGGAACTTGCCTCCCATTAGAAAATGCTAGTTTTCATGCATACATTTCCTAATGAGCTGTGATCCAGGAATTAGATTTTGATTATCAATGTTTTGATCTGTGATGGGGAAACATTAGAAGTGTGATGTAGGGATCGGGATCTCATAATAAGATGCCTAGCAAATCTATTTCCCTACACCTATAGTACACAATGAAGTCTACACCTACATGTTCATAAATAGCATTGGGTGGTATAGAGACTGCAGAAATACAAGACTCATTAAACATAGTCACTGATTTTTTTTTGCATAAATAGAATTAGGGATATAAAATGGAAAACACAGAAAAGGTCTAAAATAATAAATTGAAGTGTTTATTTAACCTGTGTCACATATCCATATGACTGTGATGCACCTGAAATTGTGCATATATGATCTGCCATTCTGGTGGTATATAGGGATAAAACCCTGACAACAACCAGTTGACTCAGATTTGAATAGTGGTTCAGACAGCTAACAGAGTGGCAGGGAGAGATGAATGTCACCATCCCTCTTGGAAGGGTGTCCTTGTGGGTGCCTCCTGTGAACATCATTAGTGGATGCTGAGAACTTGAATTTTTGGGAGGTGTAGTCCATAAAGGGGAAAGGGTGGAAACTTAGCTGGCTACCTCAGAGGCAGGGTAATATGCCACATGTCTCAACTGCATTGCTGCCTCTCAGATGTAACCACAGGGACCATGACAGGCAGAAGGGATGGGAGGAGAACCATGGTAGGTCAAAAGAATAACAAAAAAATGGACAGCACTGAACACTGAGGGCACCTTTAAGATCCTTGCTGGCCTAGGCTTCAGTTTGGGTATTGGAGAGGGGTGACTGGAATGCTGCAAGATCCAACAGGGAGGAGGACTGCTGTCAGAGTTACAGAAGGGGAAATACTATGTAAATACCATGCATGTATGATAATAGAACTGAAATTTGGGATACTTACTTTGTGAAGGGTTCTTGGTCTCTTTCCTTAATATGCTAAATGCCATTGATGTATACCTTTGATAACTGCATGAGTTACAGGACTGATTGCACCCATATTGATGGTTTGTGTTTTGTATTATGTGGGACTTATATTAACGTGCATGCGTCAAGAAGACTACATTGCCTGGAGGGAATTTATATGGTGCAGCTTTGTGGAATTTTTTTTTGTTCTTCAATGCATGTGGGAGTCAGATATCATTGTTGCCAAAATATTGTTGCCATGTCATCTTTGTTAAACAGTTTATCACTGCTGTATTTTAAAAATTTAGCTTGAATTGTGCTATCATGACTGAATGTGGCTCCTTTTTCTTCATGCATTCATAGGTCCATAGATGATATACAGTCTAGAGGAGCACTGAGTATCTAGCCAGTGTAATGCCATTATAAATAAAAGTAGCCATGATCAGGGAAAGCCAAGGATACATATTCCAATGGTAACTTTTATGAATTTACTTTATTTTACTTTTACTTCATTGACCAGGGGAGTGTATTGGTCTGTGTGCCCTTTTCAGTCATAATGCAGCTGTAAATGCACACAGTTATACAGCAGAAACTTGACAAAAAAGAAAAGAGGAGATCATCATTGTCAAAGATACCCACACCTCCAGGTTGGTGGCACAGCACTAAGCATCCTATGAAATGAGATCCATGCAGTTACACAAATTACATAATTCAGATACAGAAAATCTGTGGTATAGAAAATGGTTCTTGCAAAATAAGAAAATGCAGTTGTAAGTCCATACTATAGAGTAAATGAATATATTTTTTTAATTTTTTACAATTTATTAAAAATTCATAACATTGTACATAGCCACCATCATTTTATGATGAACAGTAGCACAACTATTTATATATTTAGAGAGAGAGAATTCCTTCTAGACAGGCATTTAGTTGAAGGTACTACAAATAGTGTTAAAAGGAGGACTTGACAGGCATATGAGATGGGGTGGATATTAGCTCTTGTCAAAAAATGTACACCTGTATATTGTTTTCAGATGTTCCGCTAGGTTTTTCCTGAAAAGGAAATATTCTATAATACTCATCCAGTCATGCAAATTGGTCTTAAAGGTAGCTAAAGTGTTGCTTTGTTTGACATGCAGTAGTAGCCTAAAACATAAGTAGAGGATATATTGGGTTAGACATCTATCACATAAACAGGTCCTGTTTATTTGCTGATGGAAGGTAATGTCATTAGTAAGTCTGATGTGATGCTGTTTGTCTTGTAATAGCAAAGAACATTAAAAGGGCAAGGACTTTTATAGTGAAGCAGGCTAAACATAGATTTCTCAAAGAAGCATAATGGCAGGTCGTTAAATCAATCAAGGATTCTTAGGGAGTTTAGTCCAGTAATTATTTTGGTTATATTCTAAAGGGGTGATATATTCTATGGTAGGTCTGATTAGAAATGTGTAGAAAAGAATCATGACTTCCTTATTCCTTGAGGCAATGATTTTAAATTCATTGTGCCAGGTAGGATGATTTTTTTACTATGACTGATGCATGGTGGATAAAGGGCAGTTCTTTGTTGACAAATGTAGTCATATCTGTGACAAAAGTTGCAGTTTTAAGGAAGGTATCCATAATATATTATGAAAGGGAGACATTTTGCTTATCAAAACTGTACTATTTTTTTTTTTTACAATTAAATAGAGCTTGTGATCTGTACACTGGACATTAACATGGTCAAGCCCTTTTTAAAGTAAGTGAGAGGGACTATATGATAGCACCAAATTTGCAGTCATCAGAAAACTTAGTTATCCATAACACTTTGATGTGTGTCTTTATGTTGAAAAAGTATTTGGCAAATTAGAGAGATACCCAGTACAGAGATATGGAGAATGGTACCAGTAACATTCTTTTGTGTGGTGGTGGTATTTCCACTCCATTCTGTGCAAGTCGTATCAAGGAACCAGCTGGTTAACCAAAACATAGCACTGGGGTTAATACTGAATTGCAGACAGCATAACCAAGAACCAAGCGAACCAACCAAATAACTAATAAATGCATTCCAATTGCACCCAGCAGAAACAAACACCACGAAATAGTATAAAACTTTTTTTTTTAATATCTACAGAATAAGCACTTTCATCTTGTTGTAGCCAAAGACTTCTTCAGATTCAGTAAACAAACAGATAGAAAACATTTAAACAATGACACTAGTAAATCATCTGACCCACTTGCTCACTGACATACATAAATGCATAGAAAAGCATTGCAAACTCTTATTTAAAAATACAAGAGCAAAATTTGTTAGAAAAAAATATAAATAAATACAAATAAATGTAAACTTGAATAATATAAGACCTCAATTTTAAAATACTGTTGATACTAATACATTCATTAAGCCCTGGGGGAATATGTGCCTATAATCTAATCTGCCATAAAAGTTCCTTGACTTCTAAAAAATCACATCAAGGACCCCACCCCGGTAGTTTTTCCACTAATTCAATCCCAAAAAATAAAAACTGATGTCCAGGAAATTGACTAATATGTCTGGCTAAAGCATTGCTCATTTTTAGATGCCGATGTCAAGTAAATGTTCATAAATACAGTCTCTAAACCATCTCTGAGTCTTGCTCACATAGAAACTAAGACAATCCTTACAATGAGCAACATAAAAATCCTCCTAGTATTGCAATTGTACTAAAAAGTTGAATGAATGACACATGTATTAATCATATAAGTATCCCCAACTCTAATTTGTAGACATTGGGGGCAGGAACCACATTTATTAGTTCCAGGCTTTCTAAAAGTATTACTAGTCATACTACTGCTACCATTATCCAAATAACTTTTGATGGATTTACCTTTTCTATAAACTATATGAGGTTCCATTCCTATATGCTCAAGAATGCCATCAAAACAAGCAAAAATGCTCCATTTTTTTTCTAAAAATGTGTGCAATATCAGAATGTAGATTAGTGAAAGTAGTAATGAAAGACCTGGAAAAAACATTGTTATTACCATAATTATTGGCATCACCCACACCTATATCAGCATCATTGCTTTTCAAAATGGTTCTATATATCAAACCTTCCCTTTTCTCACGCACCTCAGGGAAGATGTTATGTACCATAGACCTAGGATAACCACGAGTAGTAAACATATCCAACAGTTTTTCTCCTTCCTTATTAAACATATCATCCTCTGAAATTATCCGAGCCAATCTCACATATTGACCTTTAGCAAGGCCTTTTTTCTGATGATAGGGATAACAGCTGTCATAATGGAGAAGGCTATTGCAGTACGTGGGTTTTCTATATATGTTACTTATATACCTTCTATTACCCAAGTCCTTACTTATTTCCAAACCTAAATAACTAATGATAGTGGAACTACCAGAATAAGTACATTTTAAAAAGGAAGTGGTGTCATTACAAAAATCTATGAATTTTACAATTTCATCAGATGGCCCCTTTCAAGTAATAAATATGTCATCCAAAGCAGCAATACGTAGCCCATTGCTGTTTGAACTGGGAATCAAATAAAAACCTTTTATCCCACTCAAGCATGACAATATTAAATAATATAAAGGCGCATGCCACTCCCAAGGCCACTCCACACTTCTGACGGAAATATTGCCCCCTGAAGTAAACATAGTTGCTCTTCAAAATAGCCTCCATGAGTGTAGAAAAGTCATAAACATCATCATTGCTAAAACACCAACAGAAAATAAATATTCTTGGAACCATTCTAAGCCTATATCATGTGGTATGACATTAAACAAGTTTATAATATCAATTGTAAGAAAAATGATTTCCTCATCAAAAACTAAATTTCTTATTTTAGCCAAGAAGTTCCAAGAATCTTTGCATAAATGTTGCTGTAGATCAAGACATTTCTTCAATCAAGTACCAGCATACTTAGCTAAAGGATGCATTTTAGCTTTTGAGGCATTAACTATGGTCATAGGGGAGGGTCAACAATATTTTTATGAATTTTGCGGAGACCTAAAATAGATGGAACTATGGGCTGTTCATAACACAAAAATGTATACAAATCATAAGAAATTGCCCCCTGATCAAACATATCCTTCAATAAACATTCTATGTGAGCATATAACATATTTACAACATTAAGTAAAGCTTCTTCATAAATAATGTCATCAAGCAACAAAGTATTCATACGATTACAACAATCAGCTCTAGTCATTATCACAACCCCCCTCACCTTATTGGGCATCATGACCCTAATACTTTTATCTGACCAAAGCTTTGTTAACAACTCAAATTCAGTTCTGTTGAGATTGTACATGTTGTTGATTGAAATACCATCAAATAATTCCTTAAATTCAAACTCACAAACTTTCTCAAAGATAACAATTGGCATTTACATCGGGGGATTGAAAATACTTTTACAAGTCAGTTTCTGAGTCCTAACAGCACCATTATTATCCCAAAAATATAGGTTTAAGTTGAGTTTCCTTAAAAATAATTTCAAGTCTATAATGACATTCTCAAATTTAGCCTTATAATATGGGACAAAATTAAACACTTTGCTCAATAAATCACAATGCTCTTGGCCAAACAAACAATCAGTAAAATTATAAAGTTTGAAGTCACCTTTTGCATTTTCCACAGTGTTGGGTCCATCTTAGCTTGTATCCAAACCATTACAGTCCTCAAAAAAAACAACATCAAAAAAACTCTTATTTCCTCTGTCCTCTCTGGTGATTGCTCGTCATCCTTCTCCACTGCTGTCTGTGGGCATACTGGCCTCCATTGCAATACCTCAGGCATCCCAAATGCCTCAGAGGGGCCTGCTCTAACGGGACATCTTGATTTCCTTGTTCTACTTCATTCCCATTAGTGCGAACACTCCATCCATCTGTGGGTGTGTCATTCTCAGTCAGTCCACGCCCTGGTATGGGATAGGCCTGCCCACTACTGTATTCCAGCCTACCCCTTTCAATTTTTTTTCAACCTCCTGCTCTTGACATCATGAGTGACTCTATTCGCCTTTTCCAAAACTTTTTCAAATTTATCACCTGACTGTGGAAATAATAAATCATTTTTAAGACATTTTTCTAAGTCAATAACTTATTTATGAAGAAAGCCAAGCTCTTTAGAGTTGTGCTTAGACATTAACTCCATAAGCTCACAACCCTGACGATCAAACAGCTCAAGAATTTCAAGGTGTAAATGCGAGTTCTGTATAAGCCCATTAGGAAATTTCCACGATCTAAGTCCCTTGGGTACCTGTTTGATTCTGATACATTCCATGAAATATTCATTTTCAACAAGTAATTTTCTATATTTCATGACTTTACTTTAAAACAGCTCCAAAGATTTATTAAATGTGTTATTGTTGTTACACATTGAACCTAAACGATTAGCTACATTGTTCAACCACAAAGCAATATTGACAGGCACATATTCCCCCAGGGCTTAATGAATGTATTAGTATCAATAGTATTTTAAAATTGAGTTATTATATTATTTAAGTTTAGATTTACATATTTACATAGCCTACTGCTAATGTAACTGCCCACAAGCAGGGACTCTCTAAAGGCATGTATGGACTTAAAATATGATAATGCACATAACTACAAAAACTGAAATGAAAACATTTTGGCAAGAACTGACACTTTACTGCAGCTCAATCCCTAAGTTCCATAAATGGGTGTGTAGTATGGACATGGGCAGACCAATAAGGTCACACATTTCTAATTTAGTGTTTATTTTAGAAGTGTGTCTAGGATATCATGTAAGTGCGAGTAAACTTTTAAAATTGTTATCTGTAGACAAATTTAAAAGGATACTCCCCAATAAGTTAAAAAAAATCAGTATCCCAGAGTGGCACTAGTTCTTCTGGACATCTAGTTATTGCAACAGAATGTCTACACATACAAATGATAAGTCAGACTGAAGTCAATAGCTGTAATAAATCCTTCACCTATGTATGTTTCTTTGCTTGCATTGAAGAAAAATGTTATCATCTGATCTGGTTTGTTCTACTTGTCCTATAAAAGAGAATATAGTAAAGTACTGCATGGTTAATAAAACCTAACCAGTAGTAACTAATAAACCTATCTAATACAGTGTATCTAAATTCAAGCATATGGAATGTGAACTAATGGAATATTGTAACACTGAACTTTAAATCGCTAAAACAGGAGAATGCTTTTTGTCTTTGTTACTAAGAAAAGAAATGCAGAGATCGTTGGACTTACAGACCGTGATTGCACTAGTTAACCGTAATATGTTTATAAGCATAAATCATGGATAAAAATCAGAGTAATATTTGTAAATGAAGACAAAGGGGTACACTATATAATACTGGTAGAAATAAACCCTTCTAAACAAAGTGTTATGCTGAATAGCTCTAGCATCAAATTTAACACTGTTTGATAATTCACCAATACTTCCCCTAGCTTAAAGAGATATGAAAGTTATGGGACAGAAGTTGAAACCGATATGGTACAAAATAGGCATGGCCCTAGGAAAGAAAAGTTTGACTAAGTTTAATGCATTAAAGGTAAAGTTTTGATACATATCAAACTAATGTTGAAGTATTCTTTATTCATTTAAAATGATATCAAACAGCATTAAAAAAAATAGAAAAAAATCAAATGAGATCAGAAGGTATATGAACATACAGCTTCATATTTTCACAAGTTCAGAAGGAAGTACTAAGCAGTCTACAGACCATTATGAGAATAACCAGTAATCCGTATTCAAAAATTCTTCTGCCCCAAGGAGAGCTAAGCAATGTACATTGGGGAAGAGTTTTAAGCGTATGTGACTATTTTAAAAAAGAGTGGGTTGTCCAGTCAATGTACTCCACAGATGGACACAAACGCCACTCTATTAAGGGTCAAATTCGATTTTTTTGTAAACTAGACTCCACTTAGAAGATCAATTTAAGTGGGTCACAAGAAATACAGTAGTCTTTAAACGGGTCTATATTACAACGTCGAATTAACAGGAGTCCGAACGTTGTAATATCGAACCCAAATGTTCGAAATACGAAAATAGCAAAGCCACAGCACACCGATTTTTTTCCCAGGGAAAAAAAAATCAATGGGCCATTTTTGGGACTTTGCTGTTTCCTTCACTGTGGTGCAATCTCAAAGTTGGTATATTTAAGTAGGGGTGTGTGGTGGGCACAGCCCCCCACGTTGGAGGGTGGGGGGGTGAAGCCCCCCACATTAGTTCAAGTTTAAAGTGTAAGTGTTTTTTTTTTTGTATTGGAACAGTGATTTTTTTATCTGGGAAAAAAATTGCTGTTCTGTGTTTTCGTAATTCTTGGGTTTCGAACTTCATACTTCGATATTACATCGTTCAAACTCCTGTGAGTTCGATGATGTAATATAGACCCTCTTTAAACAGGTCTACCACCAACTGTCAACAATGAAACAGATCCGTGCCATGGTCCACATGCGCAGGGATATGTACAGATATGCTCTCTGCAATCCTAGTGGGGAACTTATGGCATTAGAGGACGTGGTGAGATAAAAGAGAGCAAATAAAACTCAACTGAATGATGACCACATAAGAAGTTTTTAATTTAAGCAGTAAAGGTGTATGAAACATATGATGGAAATGTTCTGTGTAAATTACTTACACAGAACATTCTGTCAAACACATGATGGAACGTTCTGTACAAGGGATTTACATCCATACCAAAGAGGGGCGCACAGGTAAGAGGTACTTTATGTGAACTAATATTCTACGCTTATATGTTGAATTTTGAGTTTTTACTTAATTTGATTTATTTCAGGCTCTACAGCAAGGCAATCCTCCACTCATAAAGAATGTGTTAATATTTGACAAAATAACTTCTGACGCTGACAGTATAAAGTTGCTTGAAACAACAGCATCTCAGAAATGTTACAATTTCCCTACTTTGGAAAGAAGTGCACTTGATAGTTTGATTAGAGACAGAGAAAAAGACATCAGAATCATGAACTCTGATAAGGTTAGATGCATTATACATATGGTCTCAAGTGGCCACATGGAAAATATTCACAATTTATTTGTCAGCAATGATTACTATGACAAAATTGAATGGTAAGATACTTAGAGATGTTGCAAACTAATTAATAATATACTGTTATATATCTCTTGCAATGCCTTCTAGAAATGTATAATTTTACCAAAGTGGAACATCCCTAATTGCCATGTCTTTTTGGAATTCCCATAATGCACAAAAATGCTACCTTTCTTCTGTTTAGACCAATTATTTTATCTATTGGGTTTAAGACAGGTGCACTTGCATTGTCCGTGGACAAATCCCTTATAAATCCTGCTACCACTTCCATGGGTTATCTCAATGAGTCTTGGCATGTTTTAGAAAAGCTACGAACTGGAGAAATAGTGGAAAATATGATTTTGGTCACTTCAAATGCAAAAGATTTTCATGTAGTGATTTCAACTGATGCAGTTTTGATCCTTTTAGATAATTGTCAAGTGTTATAAACATATTGGCAAAGACTGAAATAAATGAAAATATATTGCGTCATTTTATTAATCTGATGGTAAAGCATAACTTTTTTTGTTTGGCAAACAGTATTACCATCAAAAACTGGAGCAGCAATTGGAAAAGTGGTGGTCCCTACCTTTATGAGTTAATTTTTCAGCTTGGGAACATAATATTGTTGTAAAGTCTCCCAATAAACAAAATCTGATTTGCTGTTACCTCTTTATGAATGATATCTTTATTGAGTTGAATGGTACAGAGCAATTGCTCTCACATTTTATGGGATATTTATGGGTTAATAGGTAGGTTAATATTAGGGTTGCTACCCCTGTATGCCATTTGAAGCCTCACCACTTATGTCATTTGTTGCTCAAAATTAAGTGATTCGATTTGTTTTTAGATTCGGCTAACACTTTCCAATATCTAGATTCATATATTACTTAATAATAATTTCTAGATCAAAACATAAACATTTGGATATTAGGATGATGCAGTTAGGTCCTGCTTCTATAGATATCTGGAGTGGACTCATGCATGGGATAATGTATTTAGGTGCTGCCTCTGTCCATTAGTAATACAGGGGCAGTCCTGGTGTGAATTTCCTATTTCCCATCCATTGATCCAAGTCACACTTGAAAGTAATCAGGGATCAGATTTGTTTTACCTGGATGGACAGTGTGTTCCAGAGCAGTGGTATCCTCTGCAAGATATAACTCTCCCTCCAATCCATTCTTTTAATGTTGCAGAATAGGTTTAGGTCCCTGGATCGAGTATTTCTGATACCATCTGACTTGTGGAAGTGCAGTAAGTTCATTAGTAATGGGTCGGTGGATGCCTTTTATACTAAACACAGGTCACCTTTTAGCAGTCTGTAAATAATTAAATATACTGATAGGGCTCTGAGATGGCCCATGTAGGACATATTTTTTAGGCCATGTGTCCTTTTGTAAGGTATATCTGTGGATGTTCCAGTTGTTGCATGTGCCTTGATCCACAATGTCGCCATAAACCTGTCCATTCTTAGATGGCAGTGTGCCCTGGCTATGCTAAGAGATAGAGACTGTGTTCATAATCTGAGAAAGAGATCTGCATCCCTTGACTGTGCCAGATCATCCCCACCATTATAACCAGAATCTAATTATCCTCAAACATCAGATGGGATGGTTCCACAGTGTTAGAGACGGCCAAAGCTTCACCTGTCACCACACCAAAGGAAAACATACCCAATGTATGATCGTCTATCAAAACAACACATGCAGCTAATAAGTACAACTATAAACACAAGATATTAAGGTATAACTATGCCTATACCTTGTGCAGATGAATGATTTACCTGGATGCCCAATGTACATATGTGACATAAGTGAGACAGGAACCCGAAACACTGCAATGTGCCTAAAAGGTACAAATAGGGGTAGACAGGAATAGTAGGACTATGTACCTGGGACATCATGCATAGAAATTCTCTGGGGCCTATCTATCTCTGCCCTGACATTTAGAACTGCACTGCGGAACTCTGAAAAAGTGGTACTGCTGTTATTGTGAGGCCAAGAATTCCTCTGTCTGTGTAAAGGGTGGTTTTGTAGATGGTCATCTGCCTGTTGCCTTCCTTTCCCATGTCACGGCCTATGCTCTGTGAGAGGCAGCAAGGATCATATCAGTTGGTTGGTGGCAGACCAGGTCAGAATTTCTATCCTTACCACCCACAGCATTTACACTGGTGACAACTACACACTGTCTACTATAGAGATGTAGGGCCTCCAGTACCACATCATTTTCCATCTCAATAAAGTTGGGCTCGTGGACGCATGTGGATTTATGTGCAGTTTTTTCAGCATATCTCCCTTGGTACAGAAAACATACTGGAATTACCAGCTGTGGTCTCACATGAGTGCTACAAATCCCAGTGGACATACCTAGATAATAATTCAGGTATTACAAATTAAAAGGGCGTGACATGTATATGTGTATCTACAAAACAAACTTGTACAATAATGTCAGCCATCAGTTAAGTCCTAACCACAGCTCCCCTCTCATACAACAAAAATAGCAGCTTGTGAATGCAAGTTAATAAGCATGCAACATGACAAGCACAATGATCATTTGCCACAACCTTGATAGAAATTTCTTACACTGTAAACACATATGTGTAAGGTACATATTGCAATGTGTCTGACATACTATAAACATTGATGCACTCCACAGTAATGTGATTGTTTTCTATTACAGACAGTACATATGCAGTGTGCACCATAACAGAGCATTGGACAGTACATGTCGATATACGTAGAAAATAATTAACCCCTGTTCTAGCTAAGCCTTACAGTACATAGCACACATAAACTGAATTAATTGTGCATATATGTAAATCTAAAAAAAAGCATACGTTATTGAAGTTGATAGTCATATTATGTAGCAACAAGTACGTGCAGAAGGACACCGCGTATTCCAACAAATTTTCTACCTTCCATAACAAGTTGCACTTTTACCATGTAGATTACCCTGTCTGGGCACATGATGCATGCTAATCAGGCCTCAGGTTCATCTCATTATTGTTTCTGAGTCACTCAATTTGTGCAGTGAGTAAACCTGATAAACATAGTGTTGAGCTCTGCACAATACATTGCACAGCACACCTGAGAACACTGTGTTTATCTCTAGGCATGAGTGGGAAACACACATGATATGGATTAGGAAACTGTAATGCTCATACCTCTCAAGTGTACCTCATTATGAGGAATGTTCTTAATTTAAGTCTTAAAGAGCCATGTTCCTCACATTTTCATATAGAAAAGGTCTAAAACAAATTCATGCCTTAGCAATTTTTTAAATGATAGCCATGGTAAATTACACAGAATATTATGAATTTATCATAAGAGCATGTTATAACTATAGCATGAGATGTTAACCTTGTTGTGATCTCTGTAATTATAGTTATTGATAAGCTGTTGGTATGTGTTCCTCATGCTGCTTATGTGTTCAAAATTATGAGAGGTGGTATACCATAGATGAAAGGTGGGAGGTTGAGACCAGTGAGCATGCTGTCTTTAACCATCTGATGACAGAGTCACTGTTAAGGATTTGTTCTCATCAGCAACACAGGGATGGAGGACTTCCATGTTTCACACCTTAACATGCTGTTAGAATTATTACATTACAGTATCCATATTTTATTATTGCCATCCATTGTAGAAATGATGTGACCATCTGTACGTATTGTTGTGCAAAGGCTGAAACAAACAAGAAGTCATTTGGCTACCAATTCTATACCATATTTTTTAAGATATTTGTGGTTCAGACAACTGCAACTGGAGAAGGTGAGAGTAGCACTCCTTTTAGATCACAGATGTGATATGACAAGTGGTACAAGACATTCTTGACATCTGATGTAAGCATTACAAGTAGAGACTCCTGCAGGAGGGCTATTCCAGGTCACTGAAGATGGCATGTATGTTACTGGCATTCCATGCATGGGGAGCAGTGCTGTTACCACCATAGTGACTTAAGTCACCAAAAGCCTCTTTGGCTGATGGGAGACTGAAGTTAAGGCACAATCACAACCTCAGTACTGTAAGTATATCATCTTATAGTTAAACACATAATCTTCCAGTGCATGTCACCACCATTAAGGCCTTTTTATGTCTCCAGCCCCTGAACAGATTGAAAGAAACAGGGAGATGCTTAGGGACAGCCCGGAACACCAGACTATAATTCTGTTGTGAAAGATATGTCTGTTTCTGTAGTGACAAATGATACATTACATATACAGAGCAGAAAACAACATTTGTCAATACTAGCATTCCTTACTTGAATTATTATGACTTTGTGAAGTTAGACTTTTGATTTTGCATGCACCCAACACCCATATAGATGAAGAAATGGTTCATTAAGTTAAATCTCTGTCCACTGAGATTTTTACAATGTCTGTGGATTCAGTTCCCCCCAGTAAAAATAAATGTTGCTGTTATGGCCCAATTGAAACTGTTCAACTAGTTAAACTAATAAAAGTTTTAAATAAAACTGATAAATGTGTTGGTCCAATTAATAAAAAAAAAATTTCCTTCAAAATAATGTATGATTAAGAAGAAATAATTAAAAAGGCATTTTCATTAATTTTTGTATGTCTCTTCCTCCAACATCTTTGTCCCTTTATTTTTTTCAACTTCTGTTGCTATTGTATACAGAAGCACAGAGACCTAGACTGACCACATCAGAACAGCTTGTCATCTTCCCACAAGTGGCAGCAGGAGTGACACCACTCCCACCACCACCTCAACTAAAGACACCCAGCACGTCTGGGTCTCATATTGCCAGAGCTGCATCTATACCTCCTGCCCTACCTGCAATACATGTGACAGGTTGCCCTGTGACAATTATGTCATCCATCAGGAAATTGCAAAGCTTGTGGGCAGTGATACTGGAGAAGAGGTTCAATGTCTGCATTAGCAATGTAGAGAACTTGCTCCAGGGATAAACTGAGTCACATGTATCTCCAGAGTTGACTCCAGGTCTAATAGCAGGACCCAGTAGTGACAGCCCCTAGGGTGAGTCATTTTGACTCACTCTGTCATAGTTGACAGAGACTGTATCTCCGAACACCCACTCCTGTTATCAAACCCACTGCTCCCCTGCCTTTTCTGTATATGCCTAGTCTGTATGTTATATAATCCTCCACTCACCATTGTCTTCCCTCTAGATACATCTGATATTTCCTTCAATATTGTGTGCTCCTCCTCCCTCATTGTGTTATCCCACACTCTGTCCATTCTTTCTATCTTCCTTTGCAACCTAACCTCTGTCTCTTACCCACCTCTTACTTCTCCGACTTCCTTCCCCAAAGTTCCACTCTGTAAGAAATATTAAAATGAGCACCTGTCCTACAAAAAATACTCTCACCTATATCTTCACAGACCTATAAATAATGCACGCATTATTTGATCCAACAGTTCATTTTACAAAAGGTATAGGAGTATCCCAGAGCTTTAAAGATTTCACTATGTAAATAATAAGTAAATAATTAAAATATATTTATAACTATACATGATTAATGAGGAAAGAAGTTGAGAGTTATGCTCATAGCCCACCTCTACCTGTTCAGTCCTCATTTGCTCAACTTGCACCTTATCCTCTGGTTGTTACCTTTTTGACCTTTGTCCTCTACTTCCATTTCAAACCTTTAATTTGGTAAAAAATAGATAAACAACCACATGCATTCCCAAAAAAGGCTTACACATTTCTGTGTTCATGCTTTATATGATGTGTAGCAGAGAACAATGTTGCTCTTCATGTATACACATAAGGAAATGCTAGTTACAGTCTGATGCAAAAACTGAGAAAAGTGTTTTGAATGGACTGAGATATTGCTATCAGTCGTGCAAAAGAGCTGAGCCAGCATGTGTATCATCAAGCAGTAGTGAAAAATAGTGATGTTAATAATGTCCCAGTGAAGGCCCTTTGAAGTCATGATGAAATGAGTCTGTTCTCGGTAGACTGGGTGAGCCCTCTAATCTCCTAAGTGTGGGATGTTTTTATACAATATTATGTTGTCAGCTTACATCTCTGTGCCATTCTTCTACATTGTTTTATTTAAATTTTAACACCTTTCCTATAGTTGCATCAATGGCATATCTGGATAATGCTCTGGTTTAGGAGAGACAACTGAGACGCTAGCATGTGTTCAAATGTTGTGAAGTGCATTTCTCTTTCATTTCTACTCTACGTTCTGGTACCCTGATACATCTTTTAACAACAACTTCTTTATGTCTGATTTTGCAGTACAGTCTGACAACGCTCTGTTGTGGACAACATGAGTCACACAGGGATGGTTTCATACACATATAATCTTCTTGTCTTGTTAATCATGTATTCCTTTAATGAAATATGGATATCATCATTGTGTACATCCCATCATGGAGTTTAGGACTGCCAAACCCAGCTGTAAGAATGGAGTTGTCCGGCATTGCTGAGCTACAGAGTCGATAGATATGCTCCGTATCCAGCTCAATCCTGATTGGTTCAGCTGGTGTGCTAGTCTCTTTATCCTTCGTCTATATTCCCATGTCAAACATCCTGCTTGGTTCAAAAACAAATGCAACATGCACATAAACAAAATCCAGCTAAGTGAATGATTGCTTTACATGTCTAGTAATTACTCTGCAAGTGTACTACATATCACAAATATGTGTCTTCTTTATGAGCCTGTGCAGTCATACAGTTGCAGTGGCTATAATTAGTAATACATTGTTAAGTGCTTGTCAATGTGAAAATAATGAGTTCAAAGTCATGGATATCTAGCTTATTCTTCACCCACCTTCATCCTGTTCAGTCCTTATCTCCTAAACATTTCTCATCCCTTGTGCTTGCTGCTCTTTTTTGCCTGTCCTGTACCCTTTACAGTCTTTACTGTTATCAGAAGCAGATTATCACAACATATTCATAGCCTAAAAGGGCTTATAAAACAAAAATAATCTATCCATGGTGCAATCTGCACACCAGCTGGCTAAGAGAAATGTTGCAGTTCGTATGCAAATACAGAGAAATTATGCTTTTCATCCTGTGGTAAAAACTGAGAAAAATCCTTTCGATGTGCTAAGACTTTATCACCCGTCATGCAACTGAGGTGGCTACAGATGCATGATGCCAGACAATACTGACATAAGGTGACAGTAATAAAGGCATTGTAATATTTCTATGTCTCTTTGTGGTCATAATGTGATGTATACATTGTTAATACAGTATAGGGTTCATTGTAATTCTCTGACTGTTATATGTTGTTTAGTAATTTTCATTTTTCAGACTTCCACATTGTTCTAAGATTTCCTTGATTTGTTTTCCAAAAACCTTCTCATAAGTTTCTCCATGATGCCACTTGCTAATGCACTGCTCTAGAGAATATGAGTTAGGCACACATTCATTCTGGTCTAAGTTGTAGCAGTATGACAAGCAATCTGCACCTTGCTGTAAGTACTTATAATCAATATATGGAATAAGGATAAACATATTATGTATATGTAACCGGTCAGCATTGATGTATACATCATTAATGAGTACAGGGGAGAGTTTAAACCTCTTTTCATTACCAATGCTCATTTTTCAATTTTTCAGAGTTATCTAACATTCCCTTGAAATGTGTGTTTTCTTAAAGTCTTCTTATAAATCCCTCTGAGGCATCTCTTCAAATGTACTAGAAAAAAAGCAGCAAGATAGGCAGGGGTTCAAATCTACTGACACCTACATTGTAGTAACGGGACAAACAATTTGAACCTTGCAGTAAGTACTTGCAGTGCATGTATGGAGTAAGAGGGATCATTGTACATGTATGTAACATATGCCATTGATAGGTATATTGTCAATACAATATGGTATGGGTTTTGATCCTCCAATTGTCACTTGTTTGTTACTAATGCTCATTTTTAAATTTTCCACAGTGTTTTAACATTCACATGAAATGTATGTTTTCTGACCCAATTAATTATAAGTTTTTCTGTGGCTTTATTTGATAATGCAGCAGTATATAATTAAACAAACAGGAGTTTAAATCTGTTGAGTTCTGCCTTGTAGCAGACTGAAGAACAGTCTCTGTCACATGCTAATAATGTGCTGTGTAAGTATAAAATAAATATAAACATGATGTATGTATGTGACAGTTTCTGTGGTTCAGTTTAATCATGCACTGATGGATACGTTGTCAATAAGGTGGAACATGGATTTTAATCCTCTTTTGTTTAGTATATCTTGTTTCCACTATTAATTTTCCAGTCTTTATCACTGGTCTAACATTTCCTTGAAATATATGTATTCAGGTATTTTCTTTGTGCTTTCTTCTATGGCTTCACATGCTAATGCCTTGGTAGAAGGAATATCCTTGTCAAAGCCTATACTTCACATCCTTGCAAATTTATTTAGTTTTTCCTGCTATCATGTGTTCTGTTTCTTTGAAACGTGTTATCCAGCTACCTTTTCAATGAGCACTTCTATGGCATGCCTTGCTATACACTCTCCTGGGGAAATTTTCCTTGAGAATAGGTAGAGGTTAAAGCCCAGGTACTCATGCTTTTCATGTCCTGCTATCATGAGTTCTGTTCCCCTGAAATGTGCTTTCCTGTCAAATTTGCTAGCAGTGCTTTTATTACATGGCTTGCTAATACACTGGCCTAGAGCATATGAGTGACACAAGCAGGGGTTCACTTCCATTCATGTGTGTGTGTGTGTGTGTGTGTGTGTGTGTGTGTGTGTGTGTGTCTTTTCAAGCTATCATTGTTCAGTTCTCCTGAGAGTAAGCAATCCTATCACGAATGTGTACATTATGAGGGAGAGTTTGGCATTTTCTAATATAATGTATTTCTGGATTCTTCTGCCATTGTTGAGCTAGGGAGATGAACATCACACCTCCAATCTGTCCATTCTCTATTTGCTAATCTTGTGTTTTATTACATTGCCACCTCAGTTTGTCCTGCACAGCCATTTCCAGACAATGCTAAGGTCAAAAAATAGGTAGACACATCATACTCATGCAAAGACTGTGGTACTAATTCAAAGTCATCTTTTTGTAATCATGCATAGTGTAACAGATGACAAATAGCAATGTCAGTGGCCAGTAGTAATCACAAAGAATTGGCCTTTCACATCCTATGGCAACAAAAGGAAAATTCTTAACATGTGATAATCAATCACACAAATGAGCAAAGCTTTACTGAGCATTCCCATTCGAAATAAAGTAAAGCTTTGGCTCAGTGTACTTATACAATAATTCTTATATGTCTTCTGTTTGCAGGCTGCACATTTACTACATTTCCAAAATGTATGTGTTTTGACACCCTTTGTACTCTGATATTTGCAGTGGCTGTCCTTTCTAATGCATTGTTATGGAACACTGGAGTACAGTCATTGTTTGAATTCCCTGGGGGGACTATATTTTTGTGCTATCCAGCTGCACATAGACTACATTTCCCAGATGTATATGGTTTATGACTCCTTCCACTTGGACTACTACTGTGGCTCCCCTTGTAAATGCACTGCTGTGGAACATTCAAGTGTGAAAGTTATACATCCAGTTAATTTAAGGACTGTTTTATGCCATCTATCTGCACATGTATTACATTTACAGATATATGACTTTTACGTCCCGTTCCACACTGACTGCTGGAGTGGCTCCCATTGCCAGTAATCTGTGGATATGCTGGAATATGCATTGAAATGATGGATTGATGCCCCTCAAGGTAACATATATCCCTTTTTTAATGATATTCAAGGTGTAATACAGGCTAACTGTTGACACACTGATGGTTGCCTGGACTAGTGCAGTATGGTACATCATGTTATTTTATTGTGTTCCATCTCTACATTGTATATTTCACATTCTTCAGAACTGATGTATTTCCACAGTACATTCTTTGTCCTGCTTTTCCAGTAGCTGCCTTGTTTTGCAACTTTTCAGCACTTTATGTGTAAATTCTGTTACTCTTCTCCACCCTCAGCCATCAGAGGTATTTTCCTTTACATTACATATTTCTCTCTCTCTCTGTCTGTATATATATATATGTGTGTGTGTGTGTGTGTGTGTGTGTGTGTGTGTGTGTGTGTGTGTGTGTGTGTGTGTGTGTGTGTGTGTGTGTATATATATATATATATATATATATATATATATATATATATATATATATACATATACTTAAATTGGTTGAATACTACTTAAGTTGACATCCATGTGGGGTGCTCCGATCCCCATACTATCTTAACTCTCTGATCTCCAGACAAAAGAGTATACACCCCTACTAGGAGATTGTTGATCTCACACACTTGTTGACATTTTGCTTAGTTGACAAAATTGTGCTGACTGAACATATGCAGACCAAACAAGTTTAAATTGTATTCAGCTCTACTATGATCTATCTATCTATATCTATATCTGTCTATCTATCTATATATATATATATATATATATATATATATATATATATATATATATATGTGTGTGTGTGTGTGTGTGTGTGTGTGTGTGTGTGTGTGTGTGTGTGTGTGTGTGTGTTTGTCCTTGTCAAGCCCCTACTTAAGTACTCCACAACACTACTATATACCTTTTCAGTCCCTCCATATACAGATTAGTACTCCACTAGTATGGATACTTACTAAACTCTACAATCAATACTGTTGGACTTAACTCTTTTTGTAAATATGTAAATATATGTTTAGTCTATATAAATAGTGATATGTATATACCATGTGTTTGCATTTCTGCTTTGTCTCTCTAATGTTCTTGCATAACTGATTTTGGCCATATTTTTTACTCAAATGTTTGATTCTCTGTAAACTATTTGTGTTTTATGGAGCTTTTCTCCTCGGGTCTCCACTGAAAATGGGCCAACAGCCCAGCTGGACCAACCCAGTTAACAAATGTCAATAAATAAATAAATATATAATGGACATGAAAAGTGTGCACACCCCTGTTAAAATGCCAGGTTTTTTGTGCTATAAAAAAAATGACACCACACTAAATCATTTCAAAACTTTTACCACCTTTAATATGACTTGTGACCTGAACAATTCAAGTGAAAAACAAACAAATCTGTTAGGGGAAAAAATATAAAAAATAAAAAATGTACAATAAGCTGGTTGCATAAGTGTGCATACCCTTAAACTAATACTTTGTTGAAGCACCTTTTGATTTATTTACAGCATTCGGTCTTCTTGGGTACACATCTGCCATCAATTAAAGAGACTTTGATTAACCCCAAATAAAGTTCAGCTGGCCTAGTAGGATTTTCCTGACATTTACTCAGTTGCCTGCTGCAGCAAAAGCCATGGTTCACAGAGAGCTTGCAAAGCATCAAAGGGATCTTATTGTTGAAAGGGATCAGTCAGAAGAAGGGTACAAATTTTTTCTACAGCATTGGATATACCAAGAAACACAGTGAAGACAGTCATCAAAAAGAGGAGAAAATATGGGACAACAGTGACTTTGCAAAGAACTGGACATCCCTCCAAAACTGATAAAAAGACAAGACAAAAACTGGTCAGGGAGGCTGCCAAGAGATCTACAACAACACTGAAGGAGCTGCAGGAATTTCTGGCAAGTACTGGTTGTGTACTACATGACGACAATCTCCCATATTTTCCATATGTCTGAACTATGGGCTAGGGTTACAAGTCGAAAGCTTTCCTTAGACAGAAAAACATCCAGGCCTAGCTAAAATTTGCAAAACAATACATTAAGTCCCACAAAAGCATGTGGGAAAATGTAAAAATGAAAAAGCCAAGGGTTGACGCCTCCAGCAAGCATGCGATGTAACTGCAGTATGCCGACTGTCAAAATTCAGTATTCAATATTCAGTATTAAATTAAGATGAAGCAACAATGGTTCGAGAATATAACGTTAGAACTTTTATTGTAAACAAGCACTTTCGGAGGAATCGTATCCCTCCTTCCTCAGACAAAAATAAAACACTCATTTGTTACTGCTCCCTCCTTAAATAGAATAACCATAATTCCATTAACAAATGACCAATTTAATTAAATTAATTCAATTAGTTAAGATTGTTATATTTAAAAATCAGCTTGTTCTCATGCCCTATCTTAATTATTTAAAAACGTAACTTTAAAACAGTAAAATACATAATACCTACAACCCTCTCATATACATATTAACAATACATATGTTTAAACTGCCCAATAATCCTTTGACAATATAACTATAAAAAACTCATTAAAGCAAGAATAAAAATGTAAATAAATATAAAAAGTATGTTGTCACTATACTTCCAAGCCAGTTGTTGTTATACTAACAAACCCAAACCAAAAGCGCCACAGCCATTATTGAAAGGCAGCACATTTATCTATAATGTAATTGCTAAGCGCTTCTAAAAATTGTTTATTAAATGGCTAGATATGTTTTTATATTTATATGTATATATAACTATAATGTATGTAGATACCTATAAATTGTGTTTTTATACACAAACAGTCAAATCAAAAAATAAATATAAAATAAAATAAAATAAAATTAACTGTTTATTATTAACTGTCACTAAGGTCCAATGCAAAGGCCCTAAGACCAACTAAATAGTCATTTTTCCAGGTTAATAATGATATTAATAATCAAAAAGATGATTCTAAAAATTATGGACACGTTAAACAATAATTCCATGCACAATGCCCTATATGTTATAACGTACCTCCTAACACTCATAATATGAGTACGAACAAATAATAAAGCCAAATATTAAACTAGATAACATTATATTACATTACACTGTTGTCTCTTAAAAAAACCCCTTTTAAAACTAGCAATGTATATTATACAGCGCCCAATATCTACAAGGTGATAGATTATCTCCTTAGAGTTAAAAGTTTTAATATACAGGTGATGGAAATAGCTTCATTTAAACCTGGGTACGTATGTGCAGCCGTCCTCAGTTGCCATAGCAGTTCTTCTTTTTCCAATAAGATCTGCCATGGGCCCGAGTTTGCTTGTGCCTTAATTTGCTTCAAAACAACAAAATTGAAAGCGTGGTCCTTATTTTGCATAATGTGGCAAGCTAATGCGTTGTTTATATCGTTCTTAGATATAGCATACAGGTGTTCATATATTCTTTTATGCAATGCCCTCTCAGTCTTTCCTATATAGAAAGCCGGGCATTGTCTACAGCTTGCCACATAAACAACTGCTTTGGTAGAACAGCTAAAATTTCCAATCAACCTGTATTTTACATTATTTATTATCACATAACTCCCTTCCTGTATAAATTTGCATTGATTGCAAAACCCACACTTATTCATACCTTTCAACCTTTTAAAAGTAGTGGGTTTATTCATTTCTAATAGTGCTTTTAAATTAAAACCTTTTCTAAAAGTAATATTGGGTGTTGTACCTAGCAGTTGATGCAAATTTATGTCTTCCGTTATGTTTGCCCAGTTTTTCTGTAAAATTTTCCTTATAAAATGGTGATCTATAGAAAATGTACACAAAAACCTAACTCCCATATCGGATTCGTTGGATCTCCTATCAATCTTCACCAGCATGTCTTGATTGACTGTCACAGTCATGTCATGTCTATTCAAAATAGGCTTAAAATGTCCAGCTCCTCTTTTAAACTTCACCTCGGACATGATCTCCAGAACTAGTGTGTCTGGGTATCCCCTATTTAGAAACATGCTGGTCAGGTTACCACACTCATCATGGAAGTCTTCATCCCTGGTAATCATACGTGCCGCCCTCACCATCTGCCGTTTCACAACCGCTCTTTTTTGATGAAGAGGGTGGCAACTACCAAAGTGAAGAAAACCATTGGAGTAGGTGGGCTTTCTATAGATGTTGCTGATAAATCTAGAGGCAGTAATGTCTTTATTTAGCTTTATGTCTAAAAAGCTGATTTCAGTATCATTTACCTCATATGTGAAATCTAAAAAATTAGTCATAGCTTTGATGCTATCTATAAATGGAACCACCGTCTCCAAAGGCCCTTTCCATAAAAGGAACATGTCGTCCTGGTACCTGGTGTACCAAGCGACATGCTCCTTAAATAAAGGATTGCTAAACAGCAGAGTGTTTTCCCATTGTGCCATTACACAATTGGCAAAAGAGCCCCCGCAAGGTGAACCCATAGCTACACCGGAAGCTTGCCTGTAAATCAAGTTGTCAAAGCTGAAAAAGTTATATTTTAATACTAATTCCAGTAAAGTCTCAATTGTGTAGATAGTGTTTTGTTCAACATTTCTTGACTCTAGGAACTCTCTAACCCAATCCAAACCTAACTGTTGCGGGATGACAGTATATAGATCTTTCACATCCACAGTCATAAAAATTAGTTTAGGATCATAGGGTATCCTATTGATGTTCTCCAGAAAGCCCCACGAGTCCTTACATATCTGAATTTCTTTTTCTATGAATGGTTTTAAAACACTATCCACATATTTGGCACAGGCTACCAGAATGGACCCCCTCCCATCAACTATGGGTCTAAAGGGGGGGGTCAATGATGGATTTATGAATTTTGGGGGCTCCGAAAAAAGCAGGCGTTCTTGGTGCTACAATATTCAGATAAGAATATATATCAGTATCTATGAAGTCTTCCAAAAACAAATCTTCCACTGTGGACCTAACCCTATTGTATGCTGTATTGACTTCATTAATACTTGTTACTTCATATGGGCCATTTTCCAAATGGGTAGTTAGTTTGTTTATATAATCCAGTTGGTTCATAAAAATTAACCCACTACCCTTATCGGATTTCATGACCCGAATGTTGCAATCCTGAATTAATTTTATAAAGTCTCGTTGTGTTTATTTTTGTTATTAGTTTTATTAACAGCCAAAAATCTTAGATCCAGTTCACAAGATTTTTCAAAAGTTTTTAGGTTGCTTACTAACGGTGGATTAAACAAACTAGCTATTCTAAAAGGCTTAATAAGTGAGGAACTCTTGCCTAATACAGCTAACAAATTAAGTTTACGAACATACAGTTTCAGATCCACAATTGTTTTAACCAAGTCCATATGAGTATCGGGGACAAAAGACAACCCCTTAGAAAAGAAGTCAGCCATAGCCATGGAAATGTTGAGGGTGGTATAATTGAAAATCTTAAAGTCCCCCTCTGTACTATATACAATAATTGGCTGACTTGGCCCCTTCATCATTTGTTCTTCTGATTCTGTTTGTTCCTTAATGTCATTTTGTTGCTGTTCGACCTCAGGTTCCTCTGTTGAAAATTCTGGCCCTGTCCAAAACCCTGTTTATGTTCTACACGTGGTTGTACAGCCCTACTAGTGGCACCACGCTGCTGCTGCACGTTGTCCTTACTTTTATCAGTAGGTACATAATCTTGATCTTGGTCATTATCCAAATCAGCCTCCCCCTCCTCATCATAAAGGGGGTCGTTGTTGCCATGTCCTTCGTCTAAAAAAGTGTCCAACTGATACATGTCATTGTTTCTAAAGTCAGTGTTTTTCTTATTTGACTTAGTCGAGAGCCCCCTAACCTTATTATTTGATTGTCCAATTTGTGGTGGCTTAGGATACGCTTTGCTGTCCGCATACTGTTTCACATCCCTTATGATTTTCTTTCTCTTATTATCACACAACTTGTTAATAGTAGCATCAATACTAGAGAAAACACGAGAATAATCATATTTATAACGCAAAAAGTCACAATTATTTTTAATCTCCTGTTCCAAAACAGATAGATCATTTTTGTAAGCATCAACCTGTTGTACATAATGATCGATCAGCATAGCAATATATTCGAAGCTGTGCTGATCAAATAATGCTAACAGCTGTTTATGAAACTCTGAGCCTTCCTCCAGGCCCACCGGGAACCTCCATTGCCTCAGTCCCTTAGGCACAATTCTCTTATCCAAACATTCGTTTAAATAGGAGATTTCAAGCTGTAACTTTTTACATCTAAATAATTTATAATCGAAATCTCCGATAAGTACTGCAATATTATTGGAGTTAACATCCTCATTGTTCTCTGTATTGACTGCCCCCCTTCCTATGTTGTCAGGGGGTGAAAAAAAGTTTTTTCTATTTAAGTATAACGATACCGTAGGTACGGAATCGTTAAGAGAATTTACAGTACCTTGTGTAGAAGTGTTCCCTGGTGTCGGTACGTGCCTTTGTCCAGCAGGAATATCGCTCCAATCCGTTGAGATGGAATTACCAGAATCTGCTACGATAGTTTGTAATGCTCCTGCCGGCTGCTGGCTTCTATCTCCCATCCCGGCAACAGCTAGGCCTCCCTCCGTACCTTGGTTAGCCTCTCCGTTAACAGTAACCTGGTTTCCGTTTACTCTTGAATAAAGGGCATTATCCAATTTATCCATTCTTTGGGTAAACGTGTCCATTCTACCCAGTAACATGTGGATGAGGGTTGTAAGGTCTCCGTCGGCTTTCGCCTCCACGCCATTCAAGTAACTATCTGAACCATTATCCAAATTGCCTCCGTCTTGAGAAAAAAGTGAACCTTGCGAAGCAGCGTTACCCTCGTTGGCCATAACAAACTAGGAATCCAAAAAACCACACAGACTAGTAAAAACGAAAAAGCCAAGGGTTGACGCCTCCAGCAAGCATGCGATGTAACTGCAGTATGCCAACTGTCAAAATTCAGTATTCAATATTCAGTATTAAATTAAGATGAAGCAACAATGGTTCGAGAATATAACGTTAGAACTTTTATTGTAAACAAGCACTTTCGGAGGAATCGTATCCCTCCTTCCTCAGACAAAAATAAAACACTCATTTGTTACGGCTCCCTCCTTAAATAGAATAACCATAATTCCATTAACAAATGACCAATTTAATTAAATTAATTCAATTAGTTAAGATTGTTATATTTAAAAATCAGCTTGTTCTCATGCCCTATCTTAATTATTTAAAAACATAACTTTAAAACAGTAAAATACATAATACCTACAACCCTCTCATATACATATTAACAATACATATGTTTAAACTGCCCAATAATCCTTTAACAATATAACTATAAAAAACTCATTAAAGCAAGAATAAAAATGTAAATAAATATAAAAAGTATGTTGTCACTATACTTCCAAGCCAGTTGTTGTTATACTAACAAACCCAAACCAAAAGCGCCACAGCCATTATTGGGAAAATGTGTTATAGTCTGATGAGACCAAGGTTGAACTTTTCGGCCACAATTCCAAAAGGTACATTTGGCACAAAAACAACACTTCACATCACCAAAAAACACCATCCCCATAGTGAAGCATGGAGGTGGCAGTATCATGCTTTGAGGTTGCTTTTCTTCAGCTGGAAGTGGGGTTTTAGTCAAGGTGGGGGGAATTATGAACAGTTCCAAATACAAGTCTCTTTTGCCCCAAAACCTTCAGGCATGTGCTAGAAAGCTGAAGTTGAAGAGGAATTTCACCTTTCAACACAACAGTGACGTCAAACATACATCCAAATCAACAAAAGAATGGCTTCGCCAGAAGAAAATTAAAGCTTTGGAATGGTCCAGCCAGAGCCCAGACCTAAATGCAATAGAAAATCTGTGGGGTGATCTGAAGAGTCTGTGCACAAGAGATGCCCTTGCAATCTGACAGATTTAGAGTGCTTTTGCAGGGATGAGTGGGCAAATATTGCCAAGTTAACATGCCATGGTGATAGACTCCTACCCAAGAAGACTGAATGCTGTAATTAAATCAAAAGGTGCTTCAACAAACTATTAGTTTAAGGATGTGCACACTTATGCAACCAGCTTATTGTACGTTTTATTTTTTATATTTTTTCCCCTAACAAATTTGGTTTTCAATTGAATTGTACAGGTAATAGGTCAAATTGTTGTGTCTTTCGGCTTTTCCCGGTTAGGGGTCGCCACAGTGGAACTCCGGTCTGCTAATGATTGGCAGTAGATTTTTTATGTGCCAAGTTGCTGGCCCTGATGCACAATCTTCAACGAAGGTACGCCCATTCACACATGTCTCCACACAGAAGACGCTCTAGCTGAGAATCGAACAGGACGTCTTACTGTGAGGCAACAACGCTACCGCAGCACCACCACCACAGTACAGGTTATAGGTCACAGTAAAGGTGGGAAAAGTTTTGAAATGATTTATTGTGGTCTCATTTTTTTATATCTCAAAAACCTGGTATTTTAACAGTGGTGTGTACACTTTTTATATCCGCCATATAAATATATATCTGGAATATATTTGCAGGGGGTGTGCGGGGGAGCACAGGGGCGTGATCCCCTGCAAAAACATTAATTAAAGTGATATGCAGTGCTGAACTGCATATACTCATACTGCTGGGAAGCAGGCAGGTAAGTGTCAGCAGGTAAACATTCGGAAATATCGAAGAAGTCAGTTTGATCATTTCAAACTGATGTGTTTTTGACACTTGTACCTAATTAGTATTCAGGAGATCAGAATTTTTGTCGGTGTTTATGTACAAAATGCGTTTTGACATTCGAGGTTTTGATATTAAATCTTGTACAGATATATATACATGCATATGTATGGAATTTCAATAGTGTGCCATACACACAGAGCTGACTCATAATTCAGAAATCTGATTATGCTGAGAGGTACATGTAGTTCACGTAGTACAAACATACCTCAAACATTGCTGCAGCAATCTAGGATTACTCACAAAGTACAAACTTAGCTGTAGAGTATCAATAACCTTTCCAGTAACTCACAGTACCCTCATTTATATTCCTCTAAATGTATCTTCCTAATTTAGCTTTAATTTAACTGACTGTGAAGAAGGTTTATGCATTCAGTGTTTCTTCATTAAAAAGATTCATAGTAGATGACAGGAAGTACGAAGGAAGATTAGTTACCTCAGTTAGTATGTGTGTGTCTGTGTGTGTGGGGGGGCTATAGAATTGCTGTCCTGACCTCCTCCTGAACAAACAGTGTTACTAATTGCATTATATTGCATTATTTGATTCTTTGGTGGGGGGGGGGACAAAAAAAAAACAAAATGATCTTAATATAGAGAGACATGGTAAACTGAAAGTTAGTTATTACCAGGGAGATGACTAAAGTTAAGTCGCTTGTTTTGGATTATAGAATCGCTGAAGTTCATAGCCAAAAATGCTAGTCAGATATGCAGCAGGCCAGTGTGCATGACAATTAGCCTTTGTTCACACCCACAGCACAGACCCATGCCTAAATCATGGTAAATCACCCCAATGCCACATTGAAATCCAAAAGGTTGTGGTAAATTATAGTTTTTTTTTTTTTTTTTTACAAAACCTGTATTTGTCTGTTTCTCCCACAGGTTCAACAGACTTTGGAAACCAGCTGTACGTAGTCCACTGTCCTGGGTCACCATTATTAAGCTTTCATCTTTTTGATATAAATTCACCTCTCTTCAACTATTCCTGTGTCAAATCCTGATCCATATGAGGTTGTTCCAAGAGGTCTCTGTACTTCTGACAATATTTCTGGCTTTTCCACATTTATTTCCTTCTCATATGATCCTTTTCCTTATTTACTGTCTCCTTCTGGTTAGATTTCCATTCCTGCTCGATACCGAAATGCTTCTTATAAACTAAGAATAGAAGTTATTGTAGACTTCTTCTCTTCATGTTTTAAAACATTCACCATATTGGAACTGGTCTGATCATCAGATATGTATGCAGTCCTATGACTGCAAGTCTAAACATGAAATCAGTTTTGAAGGGACTCTTACCTTCTTCAGAATAAGGAATAAATAATCTTGGAATACACTGATTTTTATAAATCATTTGATAAGCATGAAGCATTTTCCTTGTTTTCCTGCCCAACTGATCCAATACATTCTGGGGCCATTCAGTCACCCCAAAACTGTAACTTAAAAGAGGAAGAGCAAATTGGTTTATAACTTGGACTTTATTACCATAAATAAAGATAGTTTTCAGTATTAGTTTTAGTCTTCTGAAGTATTCGGTACTGAGTTTTATTCACATGTATTCATGTTTTTTTGCTGATTTTTCATCAATTCTCAGATATTTATATATTTCCTCCCGCTCATGTTCCTTTATACCACACTCCTGTTCCAAACTGATATTTTCTTACTGTTGCACCTTTCTTGCTTTAAATGTTACTTTTGCATATTTATCAAGATGAAACGACATTCTTATATTATCTGAGAAAGTTTAACCACTTGTAGTTGTAATTTCAGCTCCTCGTCTGACTAACAATACAGTTTAAGCCATCCATAGAAAGTAGATGAAAAGTCTTTTAACAAGGTTGTTTTCTGGGAGCTCAATTCTTACCATTGCCTAATTTGTTAATTAAACAGGCGTAATAGGTTAAGGGCAAGACAAAAGAGCAATGGTGACAGAGAATCATCCTGGAATATCCCTCTTTAAATTTGTATCCCTGGCACAATAATTTGCCCTTTGTCATGACTTAACTGCCAAGTAGTTGGCCACTGTTTTATGGTCACTGTAATATTATTCATCAATGTAGGGTGTATCTTACACATCTATAATCATTCCTTTATCCATGAATGTGGGATACTATCAAATGCTTATTTTGTAATCTATCCAAGCCAATTTTTATTTTTTCCTGTTTTACATTTCTCATAGTTTCATTTGTCAACGCATTTGGCACCACATGATATTTTGTTCCATATGACTTTCTTCTGTTATCCTTTTGCTCTATTGCTGTAATTGAGATTTATTTCTCAATAACTATAAATTCCTGTCTGCATCATTTCCAGTATAGAGTTTGTATATTATCAGAAGGCAAGTTATTGGTCTATAGTTTTCAAAATGGCTTGCCAGTTCACTCTTAAAAAGGGTTATAATTGTTCCCATTCTTAACTAGCTTGGTACCCATTCAGGTTGAGCATGTAAATAATCTTTGTGTAAAAATATTAATATTTTAGCCAAAAGTTATGTTTTGTGTCTAGGCCTGGGCTTTTCCAGTTTTGAACTTTTCTTATTTTTTGTTTCAATTTCTCTGGCTGTTATTTCATCCAATTTCATGCATTAGAACTGTTTATTTTATTTTTTTTACCCATTCAGTATCTTTGTTATGGACCACCAGGTCTTCATACATATTGCTCCAAAATGTTTCTATTTCTTCTTTTTAGGAAGTGTTTCAATTAAATTTGCTTTTGTTTCCCAGTTCTGCATAAAACTGTTTTGGGTCATCAATAAATTGCTTATTTTGTACTTTTCCTTTACATTTATCTGCATATCATCTAAGTTTTTCTGCCTGTGCTGACATTTTTAGTTTATTATTTGCAATAGTATATGATAGGTCCTTAACTGTTTTGATACAGTATTTTGCTTTTACCATGTATATCTTTCTAATATTTTTGGTCTGTTCCCTCTTCTATATTCTTCTAATAATGACACTTCTTGTCTTAATTGCTTTCTTGTTTTCTATATTTTGTGCTTCTCTGGTTGCATTTTCTTTCTTCTCATAGATTCATAGGTTGTTACTAGCCCTAGTATGTGCTGTTGTTGGTCTAATTGAGTGTAAGGCTATGTAGTCTTGCAGTATGGCAGTGCAAGGCTATGCAGCCTTGCACTGCCAGAGTACTTTCTATGGCATTAAACTAAGTCTTGTTCATGGCAAAGCTATATAAGTTCTCCAGAGTGAGGAAGGCTTGAAGAGTGTGGATTTGTTTTAGTTTCCTATCATTAAGCAGTAACACCTGAAGGTTGCTTGGAGACTTTTTTATTATGTTGGTAGTTTTTTTTTCTTTTTAACATTGCAAAATGAAGACTGTAAGAGTGTGAATAAAGTTTTACCCAGTATTCAAAAGCCTAGGAGAGAACAGATGCAGACCATCCACGGCAAAGCAACACGGTCTGGTGACCATGGTTTCCCATGCTAACAGATAACCAGAAAGTAAGACAATTATTAAAATCAATCATTTTATGTTCATACTGTGGCATCATCCTTGGTGAAGGTAGAATGCTGCTGAATGTGAGGCTTTTACCTCTCTGTGACACATACTGCGAGGGATCCATGATGTCTCTTTACAAATAGTCCAGTGAAGTATGTCTCACTTCATTTACTCCCACACAGAATATGAAAATAATTATATTGGTACTTGGGTGCAGTGATTTACATGTGCACATGATATTGCGGATCCTGGCTCTAGATAGTATGTGCACATGATATTGCAGATCTTGGCTCCAGGTAGGCAAGTAACTGTTATCATCTCCTTGTCTAACCTAGTGAGTGCGATATCTGGGTCACATAATGGTGTCTCCAATGACAAGAGTATTAGGTTAAGTATATGCTTGCCTTATGGGCTTTGCTCATGTGGGTCCATTGGATGAAGGCTTATGGGAGATGTTACTTTGGTGTGTGTTTTAGTGATTGCTGAGGAGCAGTGTTGCTGTTAGGTGGGTTTGGAGGCCAGTGAGATTAGGGAAGGTTTCTTTTAAGTGTCTAAGCATAAGACATTGTGTGTGTGGTGAGTAGTGTGTTTGACAGATATAGTGTGAGTATTCCAAACAATCTCATTTATATGTGAGAATTTTGCTTCCAAGGAAGTTGTGTATTTACATCCATCACATACTGTTATTTTCTTTAATGATTAGCTGGTTATCTGAGAACAAAAATCAATTGCTGCATTGCCTTAGGATGCCCAAATCTGTCAAGCTGGCCACAGAGACATTCAGAAATTGCATCTTCTTGTTGTTTGGTCCTGTAATAGGATGGAAAGTTTTATTATTAAGGATTGTGTTTTAACAGGAGTCTCCTAGGGTTGTTTCTGGGGTTAAGGGCAAGACGTTCTATAGTGCTAGGATATGGTAGTGATATTTCATGTGCAAACTAGCTGCTCTAAGCTTAATTGCACACAATGCCATGCTGTTTAACAGGTTCTGAATCTGATCCTGACTTTATAGGAAGATTTTACTGTTTATGCATGTGCTACTATAGAGGGCACTACTGACTGTTGCTGTGCAGTGGGTAGCTCTGCAGAAATGTGCCTGATTTGCAGCTGAGAAAAAAAAATCAGAAGTGACTCTTGTGACCTCTAGCCAATAAACAACCACACATTGAACTCCCTGGTGTGATTCCCAACTCAGGGAGACAGGAAAATACATTTTGCCACAAGATGGATGATCCTGGAATTTCTTAATGTAAAAGCACAGCAAAAGCAGCTATTTGCAGATCACACAACAAGCAACTGCCATAGGTCCCTGGTTAATTTGTCCTTCTACAAGGCAATTTGGAGGCAAACAAAAATAGAAAAGCCAACTAACAAAAAATGACTAATTTTGCCACAAAATTAAATACATGCTTTAAAAAAATGTTCACATGCAGTAGTATTCAGTGTATAAACCAAGTACAAGTGCAGTGAATCAAGAAACTATTTTTATCTTAGCTTGTATGACTCTGGATGCAGGCAAAACATTTTGAAATCATTGCAAAGCTCTCTGTAAGTGAACACAGAGACTTGGACATTTGTCTGATTTATAGCAGAGAAAAGAAAGCATTAATACTGACTCCTATGCCCTCTATTTTGTGATAAGACTTTATCTGTTATTAGTTTAGCTGCACAGTAATATGTCCTACTTGTTTCTGTTATATCACAAGAATTTCTCTTAAAACTTCCCACCTGTCTCCCTACAAAATCACTGGCACTAAAAATGCCAAGTGCAAACAAGCCAAAAAAAACTGAAAACCTGGGAGAAGAGCAAATCTCAAAGCTTGCTCTTCTACTTTAAACTTCTTTTTTGGCAATGTGGCAAGCTGTCTTGCACTCCCTGATATGGGGGGGGGGGGTGCAAGCCCCCAACATACCCTAAACATATATGTATATCACCTCTAAGATTGCCATACCTCAGAGAAAAGGGAATATTCTGAGAAATGACCATCTCAAACTTAGTATATGTAAGATGATTTTTGGCCATTCAGTCTCCATGTATCAGGACTCGCTCAAGCGGGTCCCACCATTTAAAATGGTTATCTCCTAATTACTGTGTTTTTCTGTTTTACCAAACTTCTAATATTCTAGGTTTTATTTACTTTCTGTAATCTGTTTATTTTAGTTATTTTAATATGTCTAGCCATCTCTATTAAATCAATAAGCTCTTCCCTTAGATCATTTTCCTCTAGACTGAGAGCACTTTCTTTGCCTTTCTTTTTCTGTGGGTATTTTACAGAAAGTTCAAGATAATCTTCCAGTGCATATCCTGTTCAGATGAACCCTGCTTCATCTGTTGCTCTTTCATATGGGAACACATTGGTCCATCATCCTATAACACTGTCTGTGGCAAAGTTGCTACTGTTTCCTATTCATTCCCTTGCCATAACACTTCAACTGAACTTTTGTACCAGACTCTGACAGAAGACTTCAGAGCATCACCATATGGCAAGTCTTCATATGCCTCCCAATCTTCTTGTTTCTTCTTAATTTTGGGACGTATTTTTTTATTTTAGTTTGACATTAGCCGTGTTAGATTTTCTACACTAAAACTTTAACTTCACAGATAAACCATAGCTTCAGTTTCTGTTTGTTTAACTTCTTACTCATCCTTTTTTCTTTTTCCCCTCTTTGTTTTCAAATGTTTTGTATTGCACAACTTTCCATATCTGGATGCCTTTTCCTGTATTTCTCTTCAAATATCTTTGTAGCTACTTTTTTGTATTGATTACTTTTGCTTTTACCTTTACACAAATATGGCACCATACCAGATTGATGTTGCTTTCCCATGTCCATACTTCTTCTTCAGATACTTCCCACTCCCCTTACTGCTCCATCATACTCTAACATTATTTGTGCTGGATTTGTTGTACACCAAATCCTTCACTTCTCAGGTAATCCAAGACTTCAATTTTGTTTAACTGCTTCCTTATTACTCCTCTGCTGTACATTTCCTCTTTGTTTTCTTATTTTTAGTAGTATGAAATATTTCCATAACTGGGAAAGATGGAGATCATATGTCTTGAAATTCAGTAAAATAAAGTAAAGTGTATAAATATGTGTCCCTTTACTAAAAAAAATTGGTCACTGACTTTCAGAAAATGGTATTTGACTAGATGGTGACAAAGTGAACAAGCAGAACCCTAAAAAATATCTTCCCTTATGTGAACTTTAGAATGGTACAATATCTGTCAAGGTTAGTACTACATATATCGGAGATGACAATACCTCAGAGAGAGTATTTATAGCATGGCCTAATGTGGAATTGATCACTGGAATAACCATGATTTTTTTTTTCTCAGAATTCTCTTTATTGGAATAAACCATTATACAGATACTATAATTTATCAGCTAAAGAAAGAGAGATGTGTTATAGCATGATACACAATGATAGTATTTTAATTATGAAAGTGGACAAATGCAACACTTTAGTAATGTTAGGCAGACACAAATATGACTGCAAAATGTTAGAAACGTTAGCAAACACCAGTTTCTGTAAGACATTGTTTCCTAGTCAGAAGTTAGAAAAGCTTATTCTTTTACAGATTCCTTAGTGGAGGAATGGTTTTACAGTAAAATAATTGAAACAATTAGAAAATATTTAAGAGTAGATAGTCCTAAGTTAAGCTGAATTTTGGTTTTGCCAAAAATTCGTAAAGATTTGGATAAATTCCAGCTCAGACCTATAGTTGCCAGCAACAAAGATAAAACTGAAACCATGGCAATTTATGTGGACAAACACTTTCAACAAGTTGTTGAATAAAATAGCATATACATCAGAGATACTTTTGATTTTATAAATAAGTTGGAAAATTTAAGTATTCTTTAAACAGATTTGTTAGTTACCTTAGATACTAGATTGCTATATACAGTTATACCTTACAAGGATGGGATAGAAATAGTTAGACTGGAATTAATAAATTCCAAGTTATTTTCCATTAGTACTATAAGCCTTCTGATGGAAATACTAGAAGTTACAATTTTTTTGAACTCAACAACAAAATGTGTTGTCAAACCAATGGTATAGTTATGGGGGCCACAATGGCTCCGAGCTATGCCAACATTTTCATGCATGGGTGGGAGAGAACTAATATCTTTGAGAGGCTTTTTGCTGGCAACATTGTGATATTTAAATGCTTCATTGATTATGTCTTTTTGATTTGGAGAGGGGGTGTAGAGTTGTCAAATGATTTCACAATGTATGTGAATAGTGTTATTTTTTTTAATTTACATTTGAATACAGCCCTTTTTGTATAGATTTTTTTAGATGTTACTGTCTTCAAAGAGAAAGATAGATTAATTGCCAAACTACATAAAAAGGAGTACAAAATAATGCATATTTGCATTATAAGAGCATGTAGCCCAAGAAAAATAAAGAGAATATTGTCAAGGGGCTATTAATGAGAGTTAATAATCTACGAGAGATCAAGATTGTTTTAAAATAAAAGCATGAGTTTTTGCAACAAATATTTGAGCAGAGGATATCCTAAAGGTTTGGTGTTTGCCAAATCCACCAAAATTTGAATATTAGTATGATTAACTGAGATGCTGCCAGCCCAGCTAGCAGGAATTTTGTAACTAATTATATGTCACTTGAAAAAATTAATATGATTTATATAGAAATGTGACACTGCCAGCCCAGCTAGCTAGAATTTTGTAAATAATTCTATGTCATTTGTGAATAGTAATATGATTTGTATGCTTGCCTTAAATTTATGTGAGACTGTCCTTCAATGTTGTTTTAAAGTATGTCCTGTGATTGTGAACTCTTTTGACACTTTGTGAGTTAATGAGTATTGTCTCGTGCTTTTATTATTTATTATTAAATATTTTTAAACATTTTAATGGTGGCTGATTTTGTGAACAGATATTTAAGCTGCTAGGGTACTTGCATGTATTTGGTAACACTGTACAAGCCACTCCTAAGTAGTCTTAGTTTGGTCACACTTACCATTTGGATAATAGTAACATTACACAGTAGAATTGGACACCCTTTGGTAAGGGCCTTTATAGTAGCTGATAAGGGTGGTTGGTGGCAGGTGGTACTACCATATATTCTGGGCATAAGGGGGCATAGCTGGAGAACCTGTACCAGCCTTCCCCAGGAGTGTCTGTGTGTTTGTATTTGTATATAATTCAAATCTCAAAGAGTATGTATGTCAGCTACTTGGGCAGGTACATGAAGAACTGGTGGGATAGAGAGGGTGCTGGAGATTTTGGCTTGACCACTTGGCTGAGATCTGAATCCTATAGCTGTGCCATTGGGGAGTCTTATTGGGGATCTGGAGAGAGAGAGGGAAAAAACAGTACCATACTGACTGTGATCTCTGTGTGCTCTTAAGGGAAATTGTACTTTACTGTGTGTGTACTGTTCATCCTCCCAATGTGCATGTCCCTCACTTGTGTTGGTGGTGAGGATTAAGGCTCTTTGATTACTGGGCCAGTGAATGGGTGTCACAATTAGAAACCAGGATAATGTTGCAGTCAAGGAGTTCAAGAAAGATTTGGTATCTCTATGAAAATTTGTAATAGTGTTGATGCTCAAGCAGTTAAAGGCATTATAACTAATAACTGGGAAAATCATTAGTAGTTGCCCTAAAATAAACAGAGTTGTTGACCACCCTGTATTTGTACAAAACAGGGGCAAGAGTTTAAAGAATTAGTTTCAAGCCAAATTAAATATGCCCAGTAACAAATGTAGCAAACCAGGTATGTTTAAATGCTACAACTGTAATTTTTGTGATTATTTGTATACCAATTCTGATGTAATAAGAATCAATAATTAATGTACCAAAATCAAAGGTCACTATAGTTGCAATTCCATATTTGTGGTATACTTAGTGATTTGCAAATTTGCTTATCATTTTGTGTGGGTCAGTCTTCTAGAAAATTGTAAAAGCAAATTTATGAACATAACCATGCAGGACAAATAGGTGATGAAAAAAATTAACATGGGAAACATTGCAGGCACACCAAACGCTAGGTGGATTTTAAATTTATAGTGCTGGATGAAATAAAAAGTTTTGATAAAATGTTCACTGCAGAAGATGAACTAGGGTGGTATGAATATCTACGGCATGTGGGATTTGCTATCCCACCGGGGTTAAACAATCATGAATATTTTGTTGCCTCTTTGAAAAGGAAGGGGTTAAAACACTAATTAATTTATTTGATCATGTGATGACTTTTATTATATAATGATGGTTTTAGAAAGGATTACTCAGTCTTATTATTTTGGAGATAAAAGCACTTACTGATCATGTTATATGTTTAATAAAAGGATTTGGTTTTAACACTGAATTTTATTTATTTAATCATGTTATTTAAATGATATCCAGTTAGACAAAACAAACACCTGAGAATTCAAAAGCTCAAAACATTGATACTCCTAACGTTTCAAAAACATAAAAACATTCTTTTTGTACAGGACAAGCCAACCATGTAGTCCTCAGAAGTTTCTACACACATACACGTGCATGCGCGCACACACACACATATATATATATATATATATATATATATATATATATATATATATATATATATATATATATATATATATATATATATATATATATATATATATACACACATCTCTCTCTCTCTCTATATATATATATATATATATATATATATCCCTATCATAAGACAGAAACCTCATTTGACTGAAACTCATTTGGCTGAGACCATAAGACTGAAATTTCAAAAGACTGAAAAGTCATTTGACTGAAACCCATAATACTTAATTTCTACATACTAAATTTTAAACTGGACCATATAAAACCAAACTAGGTGGGGGCTATGCCCCAACACCCCCCAACTATATATACTAACTCCAGGATTGCACTACAGTGGGGCAAAGGGCATATACCTTTCACATACCTTACAGTAGTCTACATGCTGCCACTACTATGCCCTTTTCATCACTGTAGTGCGATCATGTTATATATATATAGTTAGGGTGTGTGTGGGGAGCACAGCCCCCCACATTGGGGAAGTGGGGGAGCCCTCTACCTAGTCTGGTTTTATGTGGTCCAGTTTACAATGCAGTATGCTGAAATATGGTATTATGGGTTTCAGTCTTATGGGTTTCAGTCAAGTGACTTTTCAGTCTTTTAAAAATTCACTCTTATGGTCTCAGTCAAATGAGGTTTATATCATATGATAGGGATCCATAATATATATCTGTATATATATATATATATATATATATATATATATATATATATATATACATATATATATATATATATATATATATATATATATTGTATATATATATAGATAGATATATATGTGTATGTATATATATATATATATATATATATATATATATGTATATCTACACAGACGCACACACACACACACACACACACACACACACACACACACACACACACACACACACACACATATGTATATATGTGTGTGTGTGTGTGTTTGTGTATGTGTATAAACTCTGAGGTTGCATAAACCTAGAAAAAAGAGACACCATAGGGGAAAATGTAAAGTTAACTTTTCCCCGTTTCTCCAAGACTAGCAAACTGCAAACAAGGTCATAATCTGTGACCTCTTTAGTGACAGTGTATACAGATGTTAACATTCCAAAGCAGATGATCTTTCTGTTTTGATATTACCAAACACCATAAGGCAGGACACAACAAAATGTAAGTTTCCAACATTGATCCACTGACATATTCTTCATGACTGGAAAGGATTCATGCTTGGAAAATGATGGCTGGTGTGATGGGGTAGCATGAAATGTTTGTGCTGGGTTCAGTACACAGTGGTGGAAATCTTACTATAGTAGTGTGCGTGTGTGTGTGTGTGTGTGTGTGTGTGTGTGTGTGTGTGTGTTGATATGGTTTACGATAGGGGTTAAACTAATATACTGCTTGTGCTACAAACATCATGCAGATGGCTATAGCTTAATACTGTGTGTGCTTGGGCATAGCTTCTTTGGGACAATCGTGTCTGTGTGTGTGTGTGTGTGTGTGTGTTGATATGGTTTACGTTAGGGGTTAAACTAATATACTGCTTGTGCTACAAACATCATGTAGATGGCTATAGCTTAATACTGTGTGTGCTTGGGCATAGCTTCTTTGGGACAATCGTGTGTGTGTGTGTGTGTGTGTGTGTGTGTGTGTGTGTGTGTGTGTGTGTGTGTGTGCGTGCGTGTGTGTGCTCTCTACCTGAGCTGCTGTGAGTTTTCCATTATCTAGTTATTGCAGCCGGTTAGGTTGCACATCAAAGGCTTCCCATATGGCCCTTGGGCTAAATTATAATGCATTCATAGTGTACTATGCAGCATGGATTTTGGCAGATCAAAAACATGTAAGGCAAAATGCAGGGATATACATTAAACCATCACAAGAAATATTTCCTATGTAATGTAATATAGTGCATTGCAGTACCTGCATATAATATTACAATCTTTTTAGAATTTTTTAGAATATTTAGTGATGCAAATTTGAATCTAAGGAAATACTAAATAAGTATGTAATGATCTGTAACCTGTAAACAAAAACATGAATGTTTGTGTTTTTAGCTTTATGTTCATAAAGTATATAGTTTTGGGCAAGAATTTATCAAATGAATCTGAGCATCAAGCAATGTTTGCATTCTAGTCATTTATCAAAACAATATACTTCTGCATATTTAAATTGCTGGAATAATTATGTTTGCCAAAATGTATTAAAGCTAATTTGCTTTGCTATAATACAAATGTAATGAAATATTAAGTTTAATTATTTGAAAAACAATTATAGATTTACTTATAGTATCCACGTATTCCTTCCATGTAAGTCTGTATATTTTTGAAATTATACGGTTTTGAAAATTAAAATATTACTATTTTTCTTCCCTCACCATCATGTTCACCAGGAAGCTTAATTGATGCATCTATTCCTCCAAATCCCTTGGAAACAATAACATGCACATCAGCGAGTGGGTGGGTGGGGGAGCTTCCTTTGGAGGAGATTAGCCTTGCAATACCTTCCTTTTTATTATGCAGTCTGGGCTCTAGACCTTAGTGTCCCAACAGCTCAAGCCCTCTCTTCTGCAGCTGGTGACATTATTTAGTGAGGGCTTGCTGTGTTTTTTGTCAACTTTGTGTGTGTTCTACACATATTCATTAAAAAACAGCTATGCATATATGTCTTAGAAGAGCTTAGTGCCTGTCCCCTGTCTATGCACTACATTCTGTGTGACATCCCCAATCTGGGACAGTAATTGAGGAGTCTAAATCCTCACCACTGGCACTGAAGAGGGATCTTCACTTGGAATAAAAATTGATACACTTAGTATTTCCAGATGCAGCTCTCTGCATGAAGCACAATTTCCATTAAGAGCACACAGGGAACACAGTCAGCCTGGGGTTTGGATTTCTTCATATCTGTCTCCCTCCAGAGCCCCAGTAAGGCTCCCCAATAGCACAGCTATAGGGTTAACTCCTCAGCTGAGTGTCAAAGCCAAGTCTTCCAGCATTCTCTCTGTGAAACCAAAGGTTAAAACATCCTATAAAGGACCAACCAGAATGAAAAGTTTAAATATTTTTAATAATAAAAGTACATGAAAATACAAAATACCCATTTACAGAGTTTTGATCACAGGAAATATTAAAAATAACACAGCTGGAAAGATTTCACTCAGTTACAGAAAAAAATACTTAACTATTCTCACTATAATTTCCTAACTGATCTAGAGATACCCATTTCTCAGAGACTTTGCATATCTAGCTTCATTCAAAAGTGTGAGATAACATCTTTATGGCCTAGGCCCAGTAATTTAATTTCTTAACTACTTTCCAAAGTTAGCTGGGGCTGAACTTAACCTCTTCTCTTCTAGTATCCTCTGTTAGTATGTATGTATGTATATATACATATATATATATATATATATATATATATATATATATATATATATATATATATATATATATGTATATATGGGTCTACTTTGATTCACTGAAAACTCATTTCACTGAAACACATTTCAATGAATATAAATGCTATTGGGCAAATAAAAACGTATATGCTCTTTTCCCCACTGTAGAGTGCTCCTGGAGTTAGTATATATAGTTAGGGGGGAACAGCCCCCCACATTAAGGGGTGTGGGGGCATAGACCACCTCCTACTTAGCTTTTATATTTATGAATCTCATTTCACTGAAAGCTAGCAATATAAAACCAAAAGTAGGTGGGAGGCTACACCCCCCCACACCAACACCCCCACTAACTGTATATACTAACTCCAAGATTGCACTACAGTGGGGAAAAGGGCATATACATTTTATCTGCCCAACAGTACTTACATTCAGTGAAATGAGTTTTCAATGATTTGAACTTTCAGTGATTTGGTGTGAGAGTTTTGAAATTCAGTGAAATTAGTTTTCAGTGAATCAAAGTAGACCTATATATATATATATATATATATATATATATATATATATATATATATATATATATATATATGTGTGTGTGTGTGTGTGTGTGTGTGTGTGTGTGTGTGTGTGTGTGTGTGTGTGTGTCAGGACTCACTGTTGGTATATTTTTAACATAAGCAGCTTTACTAATCCATTTTCAACACAAGCATCTGTGCAAACCAGTTTGATATTCAAATAATATATAACTGTTTATTAAATTTTAGCTAGCTGTACTGCCATATGTTACACATCCACTGCCCTACATTTCCTGGCATAGCTGGCAATATCTCACATCATCACACTAATGCGCATCTCTTTCCAGTAGGCAATGGCAGTACAGTGAGTAGGACTTCCATCAACACCTCCATGATATGCAAGCCAGCACTGGTCACTGCCTCCCTCCCTCTTTCACTGGTTTCTTCTGTGCCATGGTCACTAGTCCAACCTTGGACAATTGAGATTAAGTGAATGTTTATCTGCCTCCACTCCACAGCTGGCAAAAACATTCCTAAATGTATGAACAGTTGTTTTTACAGGGACATCATTCCTAATGTTTCTTTTGAAAATATCATGTTTGTTTGTAACATATTCTGTAATTTGAGGGATTTGTCATTTAACCCTGCTCACATTTTATATAATAGTTATCTATCTTAAGGCATTTTCCTTTCTAATCTTGATTCATATGCCATTGACATCTTTTTTTTTTTTTTGGTTTCCTTCATTGGAAATCTGATTTTGTTTTTTTTTTTTCTTTATTGGAAATCTCACTTGTATTTTTGTATGTATGAATTAACATGATTGGTGCTCTAATTTTGTATTTTCAAATGTATTTGCATGAAACAAGTAAAGGTTAAGAAAATTGCTACACTTGTAGAAAAAGCATCAGTCAGTAAGTGCATGACTAAAAATTAATTCTGGAATGGAATACCAGTCCAATTCAAGAAAAACATTTGAATGAGGCCATACCCCCCCCCCCACACACACACACACAAACTCACATAGTAAAGCATACATTTTATTGTTTGAGACAGATAGAAAATAATCAATTTGTTGATTCATCTAGTATCAAAATTAATTATTTGTCTTTTCTACAATTTTAAATCAGTAAAGATTAGCACCCACCCAACTCCCTCCACACGACAACCAACTACCTAAATAACAATCCCCTTAAATTCCACCTCAAACCTGTACCCACCAATCTTATAAAAAAACTTCTATCCAAACTAAGGCCATGCGCTAATGCCCCAGACAACATACCCTCCTCCTTCCTCAAATGTGCAGCCGAAGGAATTGCTCTCCCAATCAGCATTCTGATTAACAGATCCTTAACTGAATCATATGTGCCCAAACTCTGGTGTTCAGCCTACATTCTTCCTCTCCACAAAGGAGGCAAAAACACCTCTATTTCTAACTTCCGCCCCATTGCCCTACTCTCACCAATTTCTAAAATTCTAGAAAAAATTGTCCACCACCAGCTTTGGCCTTTCTAACACCCACCCAGCATGGCTTCCGCCCCAGCCATAGTGCCATAACCGCCCTACTATCTTTCCTAGACACTATCAATCAAGCCTGGGACTCTGGACTCATCATATCCACTATACTACTAGATCTTTCTAAAGCCTTCGACACCATCTCCCATACTCACCTTCTCCATCATCTCACCAACCTTAATCTCTCCCCTAATACTCTTTCCTGGTTCTCCAGCTACCTATCCAACAGGTCTCAAGCTGTCAAATGGAAGAACTCCTCCTCTTCCTTCTTGCCTACACCTACTGGCATTCCTCAAGGGTCCATCCTCAGACCCATGCTCTTCAACATCTTTATAAATGACCTTCGCCATCATCCCTGACACTACAGTCATCCAATACGCTGATGACTCTACCTTGGTTTGTGCACCCAACATTTCTGAACTACTGACCAAAACCCAAATAGCTTTTTCCACTACTGAGAACTGGATGCACCAAAATCACCTTTCCCTCAACTCCAGTAAATCTAAAATTCTAATATTCCTCCCCTCCAAGGTTTCCTCCTTTGACAAAAACACTTTCAATGTCATTAGCCAATCCTCCACTACTATAGAAATAGCCTCCTCTGCAAAACTCATTGGCATTACCATAGATGAACACCTCAAATTGATCTTCACATACAACAAAACATAAAGAAAACTCACCAAAACTAGATATGCTATATAGAAACAATCAATTTCTCTCCAACCCTCTAGGCTTACCCTGGCAATCTCCTACCTCCTACCTTCTCTTCTATATGGTGCCTCACTATTAACCAATATGTCCGCTTCCAACACCTCTAAACTTGAAGCTTGTTATAATAAAATATCCAAATTTGCCACTAAATGCAAAACTTCAACTCACCACTGCCTCTGAATTGGTTAGAACTACCTAACCACCTAGACTATCTACAACTAACCAACGCTCACAAATTAATATTCTCCCCTGATAAATGCCCAGCCTTAAAAAACATTCTTCCCCCTTACACCCCAAATAGATCTCTGAGGTCTGAACACCAAAACCTAATCGCCATTCACAAACCAAAATGTCCCGCTGGCCAGCTTCTACTCTCCTTCTCTCTAGGTAAAAAATGGAACTCCCTCCCTCCCTCACTTAGGACAATACCCAACATTGAATCCTTCAAAACACAACTCTTCCAATATCTCTCTTCCAAATGGAAATGCTCCTGCTTTCACTCTACATAACTCCCCCCACTAAACTCTCCATACTACTGCTTTACTATACTATCTAGCTTAATCTTAGCTTAATCTAATTTCTCCTATACTCTCAAGCTTCATCTAATTTCTCCAAGAACCTGAACTATCAGACTTAAATAAACTCCATATTTGTAAATATTGTAAAAATCAGAAAAAAAAAAAAAAAGATTTAGTTTCTGTTATATGCTGTCTCACAATGAGTATTACCGTTTTCCACTTGAATGTATGTAATTCCACTGAATGTATGAACCATACTACTGTATCTCATCTCCAAAATTATGTAACCTTTCTCATTGTTTTGTAACCCTTATCATACTACTATTGTACATGGAGCTTTTCTCCCTGGCCTCCACTGAAATGGGCACTTCTTGGCCCAGTGGACTTCCCCCTAGAGATTTAGACTTCTGGCATTGAGCAGCATTTCAGCCCTTAGTTTTCTTTTTCCTTTTTGTGTTCTAGGGTGGTAGGTTTAGAATTTGAGCCTTGCCTCAAAAGGCACTATGGGGGTAGCAAGAGCCCTTTGCCAATATCCGAATCCCAGGGGTGACAGGTGCAAGCCATCCCTCATGGTTGAGAAAGCAGCGTATGCATTTTGTCCAGCATGTCATCCCAGGCAAGACAGACTACTGGATCCCTTTGAATGACACCAGTGTTTAAGCCAATTGTTAAAGCTGATCATCTTATCTCTGTATTGTGGCATCATTCTTGGTGAAGGTAGGATACACCAACACCCCCACTAACTGTATATACTAACTCCAAGATTGCACTACAGTGGGGAAAAGGGCATATACATTTTATCTGCCCAACATGTATATATACATATATGTATGTATGTATATATACATATATATATATATATATATATATATATATATATATATGGGTCTACTTTGATTCACTGAAAACTCATTTCACTGAAACACATTTCAATGAATATAAATGCTATTGGGCAAATAAAAACGTATATGCTCTTTTCCCCACTGTAGAGTGCTCCTGGAGTTAGTATATATAGTTAGGGGGGAACAGCCCCCCACATTAAGGGGTGTGGGGGCATAGACCACCTCCTACTTAGCTTTTATATTTATGAATCTCATTTCACTGAAAGCTAGCAATATAAAACCAAAAGTAGGTGGGAGGCTACACCCCCCCACACCAACACCCCCACTAACTGTATATACTAACTCCAAGATTGCACTACAGTGGGGAAAAGGGCATATACATTTTATCTGCCCAACAGTACTTACATTCAGTGAAATGAGTTTTCAATGATTTGAACTTTCAGTGATTTGGTGTGAGAGTTTTGAAATTCAGTGAAATTAGTTTTCAGTGAATCAAAGTAGACCTATATATATATATATATATATATATATATATATATATATATATATATATATATATATATATGTGTGTGTGTGTGTGTGTGTGTGTGTGTGTGTGTGTGTGTGTGTGTGTGTGTGTGTGTCAGGACTCACTGTTGGTATATTTTTAACATAAGCAGCTTTACTAATCCATTTTCAACACAAGCATCTGTGCAAACCAGTTTGATATTCAAATAATATATAACTGTTTATTAAATTTTAGCTAGCTGTACTGCCATATGTTACACATCCACTGCCCTACATTTCCTGGCATAGCTGGCAATATCTCACATCATCACACTGTGCGCACCTGTTTCCAGTAGGCAATGGCAGTACAGTGAGTAGGACTTCCATCAACACCTCCATGATATGCAAGCCAGCACTGGTCACTGCCTCCCTCCCTCTTTCACTGGTTTCTTCTGTGCCATGGTCACTAGTCCAACCTTGGACAATTGAGATTAAGTGAATGTTTATCTGCCTCCACTCCACAGCTGGCAAAAACATTCCTAAATGTCTGAACAGTTGTTTTTACAGGGACATCATTCCTAATGTTTCTTTTGAAAATATCATGTTTGTTTGTAACATATTCTGTAATTTGAGGGATTTGTCATTTAACCCTGCTCACATTTTATATAATAGTTATCTATCTTAAGGCATTTTCCTTTCTAATCTTGATTCATATGCCATTGACATCTTTTTTTTTTTTGGTTTCCTTCATTGGAAATCTGATTTTGTTTTTTTTTTTTCTTTATTGGAAATCTCACTTGTATTTTTGTATGTATGAATTAACATGATTGGTGCTCTAATTTTGTATTTTCAAATGTATTTGCATGAAACAAGTAAAGGTTAAGAAAATTGCTACACTTGTAGAAAAAGCATCAGTCAGTAAGTGCATGACTAAAAATTAATTCTGGAATGGAATACCAGTCCAATTCAAGAAAAACATTTGAATGAGGCCATACCCCCCCCACACACACACACAAACTCACATAGTAAAGCATACATTTTATTGTTTGAGACAGATAGAAAATAATCAATTTGTTGATTCATCTAGTATCAAAATTAATTATTTGTCTTTTCTACAATTTTAAATCAGTAAAGATTAGCACCCACCCAACTCCCTCCACACGACAACCAACTACCTAAATAACAATCCCCTTAAATTCCACCTCAAACCTGTACCCACCAATCTTATAAAAAAACTTCTATCCAAACTAAGGCCATGCGCTAATGCCCCAGACAACATACACTCCTCCTTCCTCAAATGTGCAGCCGAGGGAATTGCTGTCCCAATCAGTATTCTGATTAACAGATCCTTAACTGAATCATATGTGCCCAAACTCTGGTGTTCAGCCTACATTCTTCCTCTCCACAAAGGAGGCAAAAACACCTCTATTTCTAACTTCCGCCCCATTGCCCTACTCTCACCAATTTCTAAAATTCTAGAAAAATTTGTCCACCACCAGCTTTGGCCTTTCTAACACCCACCCAGCATGGCTTCCGCCCCAGCCATAGTGCCATAACCGCCCTACTATCTTTCCTAGACACTATCAATCAAGCCTGGGACTCTGGACTCATCATATCCACTATACTACTAGATCTTTCTAAAGCCTTCGACACCATCTCCCATACTCACCTTCTCCATCATCTCACCAACCTTAATCTCTCCCCTAATACTCTTTCCTGGTTCTCCAGCTACCTATCCAACAGGTCTCAAGCTGTCAAATGGAAGAACTCCTCCTCTTCCTTCTTGCCTACACCTACTGGCATTCCTCAAGGGTCCATCCTCAGACCCATGCTCTTCAACATCTTTATAAATGACCTTCACGCCATCATCCCTGACACTACAGTCATCCAATACGCTGATGACTCTACCTTGGTTTGTGCCGCCCCCAACATTTCTGAACTACTGACCAAAACCCAAATAGCTTTTTCCACTACTGAGAACTGGATGCACCAAAATCACCTTTCCCTCAACTCCAGTAAATCTAAAATTCTAATATTCCTCCCCTCCAAGGTTTCCTCCTTTGACAAAAACACTTTCAATGTCATTAGCCAATCCTCCACTACTATAGAAATAGCCTCCTCTGCAAAACTCATTGGCATTACCATAGATGAACACCTCAAATTCGATCTTCACATACAACAAAACATAAAGAAAACTCACCAAAAACTAGATATGCTATATAGAAACAATCAATTTCTCTCCAACCCCTCTAGGCTTACCCTGGCAATCTCCTACCTCCTACCTTCTCTTCTATATGGTGCCTCACTATTAACCAATCTGTCCGCTTCCAACACCTCTAAACTTGAAGCTTGTTATAATAAAATATCCAAATTTGCCACTAAATGCAAAACTTCAACTCACCACTGCCTCTGAATTGGTTAGAACTACCTAACCACCTAGACTATCTACAACTAACCAACGCTCACAAATTAATATTCTCCCCTGATAAATGCCCAGCCTTAAAAAACATTCTTCCCCCTTACACCCCAAATAGATCTCTGAGGTCTGAACACCAAAACCTAATCGCCATTCACAAACCAAAATGTCCCGCTGGCCAGCTTCTACTCTCCTTTTCTCTAGGTAAAAAATGGAACTCCCTCCCTCCCTCACTTAGGACAATACCTAACATTGAATCCTTCAAAAACCAACTCTTCCAATATCTCTCTTCCAAATGGAAATGCTCCTGCTTTCACTCTACATAACTCCCCCCACTAAACTCTCCATACTACTGCTTTACTATACTATCTAGCTTAATCTTAGCTTAATCTAATTTCTCCTATACTCTCAAGCTTCATCTAATTTCTCCAAGAACCTGAACTATCAGACTTAAATAAACTCCATATTTGTAAATATTGTAAAAATCAGAAAAAAAAAAAAAAAGATTTAGTTTTTGTTATATACTGTCTCACAATGAATATTACCGTTTTTCACTTGAATGTATGTAATTCCACTGAATGTATGAACCATACTACTGTATCTCATCTCCAAAATTATGTAACCTTTCTCATTGTTTTGTAACCCTTATCATACTACTATTGTACATGGAGCTTTTCTCCCTGGGCCTCCACTGAAAATGGGCACTTCTTGGCCCAGTGGACTTCCCCGGTAATCAAACTGAAATAAATAAATAAATAAATAAATTATTTTCTGGTTACAAGTTAATGCAGGTTTGCAGATTTGTTTCCTTTCTCCCTTTCTGATATAAAAGAATTTGTGAAAGCTCATTTGGAAGGAAAGGCGTACTATATGGTCTTATAATAACCAATACCATTACTTGGGCCAGGTCAACAATGGAATCCCCAAATATCTGAGTTTGCTTTATAAGCCTGTACATGGATGAGAGGACAGAAATACGGACCTGCACATTTTAACAGTAAACACAACACTACCTTGCACATTCTGCAGAAGGTTGAAGTAAGAATAGGACAACAGTAAACCAGCATTCTTACTGCAGAATAGCCAAGAGGCTTATCCTTCTTCACAATGAATTCACTATGAAGACCTGCATTGCAGTTATTATCTTCCTTATAGGCTTGCATCAGTGTTTTGATCACTTGTAACTCAGAGCTGCATATTTAAATTCTTATCTATATTCTTTATCTGTTAATTGTGGCATCATAGCATGCAGTCACATGCTACAACAATGATTCCTAATATTTTTTTCTTGTTTGGATGAACTTTTCAGATAAGGTAAATATATACTGAAAGCAATTTTGGCAGAAGCAGACAAGGAGATCTCATCACTGAACTGGGCACCTAACTCAAGTAAGTTCATTGCTTCCCTCTTAAAAATGTAAAACTGATTTTTTTCTGTGTAATATTTATAGCAATTTTAGGAAACAATGAAGCAATCTCCCTAAAGTAAAGTTACAGATTTTCAGAAGTTTTCTATTATAAAGTTAACAAATGCTGCATCATCTTTACAAGAAAGTCACGGCACATTGACGTCTCAAGCAGAATTCTACCACTTACACAACTACCTTGAGATTTTTTATCATTTACTTGTTTTGCACAGTGAATATCATTTCTTATGCCAAATCTATTTTCACAGAAATGCTTCATTTATTCATAATATCAGTTTTATTAAACCTCTATAAAACAGTAATTAATCAGTGCAAGACTCGATGCATTTGTTGTGACTGGTGCATAGTTATAAACATTTCACATTATATACACTTTTCATTCTCAAGGAATGTAATAAAAGAAATTATAAGAAAACATCACAGAGGTTGCATATTATGAAGTTCTAATGCTCCAGGGAATGCTCAAAACAGTCTCGCTGCAGTTCATAAAAGACAATTCTCTATATGTTGATCCGGCCTTGTTACAGACTACCAAATGTGCCTAGGTCTGTAGACATAGGCAAATGAACACATGAACCTGAATATCAAGTGACATGAGTCACAGTTAGTTATACTGAATGATAATGATATCACATAAAATGGCAGCACAGTACAAATACAAGTGTCTTGCAGCAGATGCAATGCCTCCATATCAGGACAGGAAGGTTCAATATCACTTCCTTTGTCAGTGTAAAGATACCTAAAGTGCAAGCTAAATCTTAAAATGCAGCTGTTGCAGCTTTGTCCCACAGAGGGATGAAAACAGACACAGCTAAACAGAAATGGTTCTGAGCCATCTGTTACAAGGCATATATCTATCAATATCTATATCTATCTATGTATGTGTATGTATACGTGTGTGTGTGTGTGTGTTTATATATATATATATATATATATATAAAATACATTTGTATTTGTATATATATATATATATATATATATATATATATATATATATAAATATATGTAAAGGAAAACACAAAGATCAATGCAAGTAAGGTTCAAGTAAGGCACCCTTTATTTCTTGCAGCAAAGAGACAAAGCATGTAGGTACAAGGTTTGTCTGATTTTCCATGGTTCAGCATGCTATTCTTATACAGTTCTCTGCATGTACACAAGAAAATATTGTTAGTTTAACTGCTGACATGGTCAGAAAAGAAGACATTGTTAGATTTACTGCTGACATGGTCAGAAAATTGCTGTCTTGCAAACCATGTTTGAAAAAAACAACCTGGCCTTGGGCTAATTTCAGCACTCCTTTGTTTCTTACATTTCTTCAGCTGTTCAGTTCTTGATATGATACATTTGCCCAGGGTCAAGATGCAACCCTGGCCTCAATACACATTCTGCTGACCATGGTAGACTTTCAAGCGTCAATTGTTCTCTTATCAAGGTTTTCTGCAGCTGCACATATTTCACACAGAATAAGCAGAATAAACGTATTAATTTCTTTTTAACCCTAAATGCATCTAAGCTTGCACATTGCAGTTATACATTTTCTTAACATTTCCCCCCTTTTAATACTTTATTCTAACTTCAAAACAAGCATAAACAGTTTTTCTTCTCATAACCATTTCCTACTTAGGATTTGCAGTTAGAGAGTCATTCAGTTTAAGCCTGTGAAAGCATTTTTTCAGTTTTAAGTAATTCCTCGAATTCAGCATCTTGGTATAAAGTTTCTGAAACTGAAACGTCTACTATATTCTTAACTAGTCCTTTCATACAGAGGATGCAGCAGCATCCACACACCATCAGTAAGGCTATTCCTACACAGATGGCAATCAGAATGTTCATCAGGATGCTGCCCCAACCCCCAAACCACTTCTGGAAAAAGTCCGTCAATGGGTTTGGTCCTGGTTTGGTCATGGCCATCACCTGCTGAATTACTTCAAGATGGTTGTCTATCTCGTGTTTGTTGTCAGGAATGTATGAACAGCACTCCTCCTGGATTAAAGCACACATACCTTCTTTCACCGCTAGTTTGAAGTCAAGAGCCATGCGATTTTGAAGTACCACTGTTCTCATGGCAGTCAGTTCATCAGTTACCAATTCTAGGGCAGAAAAGGTTGCATTACTCATTATTTCAAGAAGTTTAGATAGATTTCTCAGCTCTCAGATCGATTTTGTTGCTCCATATGCTGGTAATATGACTGCCCATGATATGACGTCATCACCCAGATCCATGTGCGATAGTCCTTTTTTATTTCCAGGGCCTAAGTCATGATGGTATTTCCAAGGTGCATTGATTTGTCCCACTGGATTAGCAGGCTTCTTAATTTCTCGGACATTCCGAATTTTCCTCTTGAGGTAAAACTGCCGTGTGTCATATGGCCTGAACAAGGTACCACAAAAAACAGCTACCGGACCAGTTTTCAGGTAGCCATTTATATGCTTTTCTTCTGCATATAAAGTAACAATCTTCTACTTTAGTGGTAGCTTTACTATAAACATACACTTGTCCTGCGTGAAACATTTTTCTGTCAATTATGGACAGTTGTTTGTAGAGAACAGAATCATGTTTTACTTCCTCAATTGTTTTATGCATCAATTCAAAAAACAAATCATAGTTTGTATTGCAATAAAATCTGGTGTTATCAGGTTTAGTGTAGCATCTATAAGGAACTGTTACATTGCAATGGCTCCATCCTACTCTGACTGTATCATTCTTATGAAAACACACAATTCCCTTTTGATGAATAGACAATTGTAATACTAATTTATCTTCTGATGTAACATTCGATGTGTCATGAATTAGGTTTTCCCAGGTCTTATTAGCCCCTAGGGGAACTGAAGTTAGCAGTACTCCCCCATATGCTGTTGGTAAAGCTGTGCAGATCCAGCAATTCGAAACATTGAAGGTGTCAGCATACACATATTTGATTGCCTGGTAAGTATTGACGTTCGGGTGCCACTCACGCTTACTAAATTCTACTTGCGTAACAGAGAAGAGAAATGGCCATAACAAAAAGATTATTGTTACCATGATGATCAGTAGGATGGTCATGCAATATTTCTGTGGAAATGATTGTTCCGTATTGTCTCTGTCTTCTCCAGTTCTTCCAAAAAGATGTTTTCTTGATTCAGTCATTTTATGCGGACACGTGATCTTACTCTCTGCCCTACAGGACCTTAGCACTGATGATTGCTTCACTGGGTTTGAGACGGATCATTTCCTATTGATCTGACCCCCCCCCCCTTGTAGCCAGACTTTTGTGCTTAGGGTCCCAATGGAGAGGTAAGGTCTTTGTCCAATTCGAAGTTTCTCATCAACTTGCAGTGCATCAGGTGCATCCATGAAGCCCGCTCTGCTATCTTGACTGCAGTAGGTGTTGAAAGAAGCACCTGGTAGGGACCTTCCCACTTTGGTGATGCCCAGTTCTTTCACTTCACGATTTTAATCCACACCCAGTCTCCTGGCGTCACTGTCACTTCCGATGTTTCGGCTTGCTTTTGACCTGAAACAGAATTAAACTGCAACAGATGTTTAGAACTCAACAACTTTTTCATATATTCAGCTAGTGTAAAATCAGCTTCCTGGTCTGATGACATGAGATGTTTCCACTGGGGTGTGTACTAAGTCCTTCCATACAGTTTTTCAAAAGGAGTCAGTCCTTTTGCTGTAGGGACAGTTCTCATGCTCAACAATGCCAAAGGTAAACAGTACAGCCAGGTTTTTCCTGTTTCAGCTATCAATTTCCTTAGTTTGCTTTTCAGTATGCCATTATGCCTTTCAACCAGCTCTGCAGACTGTGGATGATATGCACAATGATTTTTAAGAGAAATACCAAAAAACTTACTCAGCTGCTGTATGGTTTGATTTGCAAAGTGCGTACCGTTGTCACTATAGATTCTTTCCGGAATAATGAACCTAGGAATAATGTCCTTAACAAGTACCTTTGTTACTGTAGCTGCATCCGGATTTTTAGTTGGAAAAGCTTCCACCCACCTGGAGAATATATCTATAATGACAAGGAAGTACTTCTTGTTTTCACATTTGTTTAGTTCTATGAAATCCATGCAGATAGTGTGAAATGGATATGGTGGTGTGGGAAAACTCTCTTGCTTAGGCTTTATCACCCTCTGTGCATGGTGTTTGTTACAGATTTGACACATTAAACAAAATTTTTTAGAATAGATTGTAAATCCATATGTTGTGAACACCTAGTTCACCAGCTGTACCATCCCCCTTGTTGAGACATGGCACTGCCCATGGCTCAACAATGCCGCATAGCGGAACAAGTTAGAGGGTAGTATTGGTTTTCCCACCTTAGAGATGTACAGCCTCTTCTCGAGGATTGCTCCTCGTCTTATCCATCACTGTTTTTCTGCTTGCGTAGTGAGTGTCTGCATTGTTTTTAACATATCTAAATTCAAGGTTTCAGAGGGTCATAATTCCTTATCTAGAAGGAATACCTCTGTAGCTGCCTGTTTTGCAGCTGCATCAGCTCTCGCATTACCTTTTGAAATGATGTCCTGTTGTTTAGTATGAGCTGTACATTTGCAAATAGCTACCCTTCGAGGCAATTGAATGGATTCTAAGAGATCTAAAATAAGCTGTGCATTATTTATAGGTTTGCCAGTAGATGTTATCATTCCTCGGTTTTTCCACTGTTGTGCAAACACATGTACAGTGGAAAAAGCGTATTGGCTATCAGTGAAGAGGTTTACACACTTATTCTTTGCTAAGTTACATGCTCGTGTCAGAGCAATCAATTCTGCTGCCTGTGCAGATAAATGATGCGGTGAAGATTTTGCTTCTATAACTTCAGTATCAGAGACTATTGCATATCCTACTAGGTTCTGTCCTGCAGGGCCCCTTTTGCATGAGCCATCCATGTAGTATGTCACCTCAGCATTATCCAAGAGGACATCCATGAGGTCTTTCCTAGGTAATGTCTTCTGCTCGATTATTTGCAGGCAGCGATGTGGTGTGCTGTCTGCAGGAGTTGGGAGCAGGGTAGAAGGGTTTAAGGTCGTACATTGTTCAATTGTCATATGAGGTTGGCTCAACAATATGGTCATGCAGGAGATATGCCTAGCAGGAGAGAGATATGCTACTTTTTCTTGTAATAAAATAATCGCGACTGCATGAGGTACCCTTAGAGTGAGTGGGTGAAACAAGACTACTGAAGCCGAAGCCTGCACTGCCATTGCTGCCGCGACTACTGTCTGCACACAGTGTGGCAAAGATCGTGCCACTGGGTCTAATTGTGATGAATAGTAAACTATGGGAAGTTGCTTATCCCCATGTTGCTGTGTTAGTACTGATGTCATATAATCCTGCTTGCAATCTACAGTCTGGAAAAAACGCTTATGGTAATTAGGCAAACCCAGAACTAGAGAGGAGGCTATTAACTGGTTCAGCTTACAGAAAGCAGATTCTGCCTCCGTTGTCCACTGTAACAAGTCCTGCGCTGCCATAGGTGTCTTGTAAATAAGGTCAGTTAAAGGTGCAGATTCCAAAGCATAGTTTGGAATCCAGCTCCGACAAAAATTAGTCGTTCCCAAGAAGGACATCATTTCCTTCTTGGTGGTGGGCTTTGGTGCCTGCAAAATTGCCACCTTCCTGTCCTCATCTAAAGTTCTACCTCCCTTGGATATTACATATCCCAAGTACTTTACCTGTTTTTTTCCAAAGTTACAGTTTGTTCTTATTCACTTTGTGTCCTTCAGTAGCTAGAAATCGTAAAAGTGCTACTGTGTCTTCCCTGCAATCCTGCAGGGTGGGGGCTGTTAATAGAATGTCATCAACATAAAGTAAGACCTGACTACCCCTTGGTGGGTTAAATCCTGCCAGGTTACTTGACATTTCTTGTGAAAATATAGTAGGGCTCTCACAATATCCCTGTGGTAATCGGGTATATGTGTATCTTTTTCCCTGAAACGTGAATGCAAACCAATACTGGCTATCTGGGTGTATTGGTATTGAAAATAATGCATTACTAATGTCTACCACAGAGGAATATTCTTGTTGAGGTTTTAAGTCATTCAACAAGGTGTGTGGATCTGGCACCGTAGGTGCCCTTGGTATTACTGCGTCATTTACAGCTTGCAAATCCTGAACCATACACTATTCTCCATTAGCTTATTTAACTGGAAATAAAGGTGTATTACACGGAGAATTAGGGGATTCTAGTAGCACCCCTCCCTTAAGTAATGCTGCTTTAATAGGTTTTATTCCTGCCTCTTCATCCTTTCTTAAGGGATACTGTCTTTTTTGTGGTCTAAACGCTGATTTTGGTATAATACTAACTGGACCTGCTGTACGGATAAGTCCTACATCTGATTTTCCTGCTGACCAGAGGGTCCCTGGTATATCTCGTAAGGCATTTTCTTCTTCTGTCAGTAGGAGTATCCATCAGCTGTTTCCACGAGACTGCAGATGTACAGCTGGGTTAGCTTGAGTCACCCAGTTCAATTTTTGCACTTGTATTCCCTGTCCTGACAACTGCAGTTCTGTTTGTTTTTCCCATTTTGTAACTCTCACCCCTAGGTCTGCCCACCGTATGTTTTTATTCTTAGTTAAGCTTACATGTGGTAGTCGATTGGATTTATAAAGTGTCAAAAACTCCTCGGGCAGCGAACAGCTGGCTACACTATTCCCTTCTGCTTCCCAGTATGTTTCTTAGTACCAATCTGTTTGTACGATGCTTAAATAATTCTTTTTCATACTCATTATCAGGCCCTGATGTGTTAAAAAATACAGGGTGCAATGCAGCAGGTTCTGTTTATCAATGTCCTGGGAGGAAAATTTACTGACGGCTACGTTCATCACTTCTTTGGTCACAGTCCCTGGACCAGTCGTAACCAGGTCCTGACTGTACCAATAAAACGTTTCACTCCCTGATTGAACCATAAAGGTGTCAGTTCGTTGCTGCGCTTCCATGCCCTGCATAGTTGGAACCACCGCTATGCCAAACAACTGCATAAGATCCCTGCCCAAGAGATTTACTGGTCATTTCGCAGAAACTACAATCTTACTTATTTGTGTTAATCCTGAAACAGGATCTATTATGGTGATATTGCGGGAGAGGGACTCCCGGTATAGCTGCCCATTCGCTGCTTTGACCAATATGTAATCAGATAACTCTGAATTGTCTGGTAATTTGGAGGGGTGTATCAGGGTCTGTGATGCCCCTGAATCACACAAAAATTTAACTTCACTGCCTTCCACTAAAGGTGTAACTTCCGGTTTTGTATCTGCTAAATAGAGCTCCAGGCTCAATAAAGCTAAATCTAGTACTTCATCTTCTTCTGCACCGTCATTGATTTCCTGTACTTCCTCTATTACCCTTTTCACATCCTCGTTTGTCCTTTCTCTACAGGTCTCTTCTTTTGATTCCTGATTATCATATAGTCAGTTCTCACCTTCTTTTTCTTCCATTGTTGCTTTCTTATTTTTCCTGCAATCCCTTGCCAAATATCCCTTTTTACCACATTTAAAACATTCTCCCCTTTTCTTGCATCCTTCAAAGTCTTCTGATCGCTGATCAGACTGCTTACCTCCCTGTGTGTTTTTCCTGCCCTTTTTCCCGTGGTGCACTACATAAACTTCTGCTCCATCTTCTACGGAAAATACCTGAACCTTCTTCTTCTTTTTGCTATTAAAATGCCTTTCAGCATGTCTAGCATATTCGAGTAGTGAATGTAATCTACTAGTTCGATGGTTAACCATGTGTTTTGTAATGAAACTGCTTATAGGTGTACTACTGCCTTTTAGAAATGCATTCTTCAGCTGCTGTTCATATGTGGAATCTTGTTTTTGATCTTCAGGAACCTGCATTCCACAGTGGTTGTTAAAACATTTTAGCAGTCTAGCAAAGTATTGGTCAACTGATTCACCCTCCTGCTGGACACATTGATTAATGCAAGTCCTGTCTGCCCTAGGTTTCCATTTCTCAGAAATGCGGTCTGTAAGTCCCTTCACTCTAGTGTCTAATTCTGCGCTGCTGTGTGGAAGAGGTTTTTGTGCAGCATCACAAGGATTCCAGTTGCCACAAATCATGTACCAATCTGGTCCTACAATCTGTCAAACTACTTTTTCTATTTCTTCCCCATTTCAGTTATAACTTAGCCTCATTCCTTGTAAATCTTCTGAAAATTTTCTGAAATTAAGTTTCGGATGGGGAATCCCTTCTGTAGCTTTCCGGATATCTTCCGGAGTCCAGGGTCGATACACTAAGATAATTGGAGTCTGATCTTCCTGTCCTGCCTGAGGGTTTGGCACTTCCATAAGTGGGCATATTTCTTCTTCTACAGGTTGTGTATCCTTAACTACCTGCCATAATTTGGAGCCTTCTTCTTGATTATTTCCCTTCGTTCGGAACCTAGTTTCAATGGGATCTCTAACTTTAGCTAGTTTCAGTTTTATAAAGTCTCTTTCTCTAGTGAGCGTAGGATATAACGGGGGTGGGTTAGTCTGTCCACTTGCTCCATATTCTGGCAGCGAAGGGGGAGGCGCCAATGCCACTACCGAGTTATTGTCTTCCTTATCTAAAAACATTGTTTTTGAGTTTTTGTTCTTTTGGTCTCTGCGGTTTGCTTCCTCCAGCCACCTGTGTGCCTGGGGAATTCCTAACTGTCGTTGTTTTTTAACTTGACCCTTAGAATCAGTTTTGAGTTGTTTGATAAGTTTGATAAGTGAGGATTTTTCTAATTCATACTTAATAACCCATTTTGAAAAGTATTTAATATTGTCTGCGTGCTGTGACTGCATATATTTTGCATCTTCCGTTAACGGTGGATTTCCGGGTGTCTTTGTACAATAATTACCCATTTTTTCCCTATTTTGTTTGCTACGTAGACTGTTCAGAAAAATATTACCTGATGCCTTCAGATTTTTACGTATAGCATGGATTTTGTTAAAGTCTCTTCAGAATGACTGTCTAAAGTCTACTGATCTGTTTCACCTGATCTATGACAAGATTATACCTTTTCTATCCCTGACTGTAAGAAAACACAGTCTGACAGAAACAATGCACATCCAGTCCCTGATCTTGAAACAGAAAAATTAGATTCACCTTACCTGAGCCCACATGATTGATCGCTGATTCGCGGAAAACCCGTCCTTCAGTCGCAGATCAGAAAGTGGCTGGCCTCTTTTGACGACAATTCAGTCGGAGGACTTTTCACATAAGAAGAACCGATTTGGTTTCTTCTCCATACAGTTTCAGCCACCTGGCCATCTGATCTGAGGTGAAGTGAGGGTTTCCGGCTCGTGGGACCAATCTGTAAAGGAAAACACAAAGATCAATGCACGTAAGGCACCCTTTATTACTTGCAGCAAGGAGACAAAGCATGTAGGTACAAGGTTTGTCTGATTTCCATGGTTCAGCATGCTATTCTTATACAGTTCTCTGCATGTACACAAGAAAATATTGTTAGTTTAACTGCTGACATGGTCAAAAAAGAAGACATTGTTAGATTTACTGCTGACATGGTCAGAAAATTGCTGTCTTGCAAAACATGTTTGAGGAAAAACAACCTGGCCTTGGACTAATTTTAGCCCTCCTTTGTTTCTTACATTTCTTCAGCTGTTCAATTCTTGATATGATACATTTGCCCAGGGTCAAAATACAACCCTGGCCTCAATACACATTCTGCTGACCATGGTAGACTCTCAAGCGTCAATTGTTCTCTTATCAAGGTTTTCTGCAGCTGCACATATTTCACACAGAATAAGCAGAATAAACATATTCATTTCTTTTTAACCCTAAATGCATCTAAGCTTGCACATTGCAGTTATACATTTTCTTAACAGTATATAAGCTCCTAAGGCAGTGGTGTTTCCATGTTCATAAAGGATGCGCACACCTCCAGACTGGTAGCACAACATAATGCATCTGAGATACTTCAGGTGCAGCTAACATTAGATAAGACAGCGATTTAGGCCATAGCCTGCTATAGGTCCCCAACCATGTCCCAAGACTCACACTCAATGTTCCTAAGCACCCTGGAGAATATTATTTATTTTATTTTACATTTGTTTACCGGGATAGTCCAACTGGGCATGTATCCATTTACAGCAGAGGCCGCGGAGAAAAGCTCCACATTCAGTACAGAAAAACAAATAGTTGTACAATATGATAACAATATGATCATCTATACAGAAGCAAAAAATTGACAACAGATAAAAATACAACGTTTGATACAAAAAACAAAATTAGACACTAGATAAAAAATACAACTTTCGATACAGAAACAGAAAATGATACTAGATAAGCATTATAACTAACTATAGAGACAAACAGAGACTACTTAGCAATTAATTAGTGTAGGTTTAGCATGAGCTATTTAACTATTAGAAACTTGAGTAGAAAATAAAATTCCTGATACTATAGAAAAAAATTACAGTGGGAATAACTGGATATGAAGCTATCTGGGGTGGTAGAAAAAGTGATGATTAGGTAATGCATGGACATAGCCAAGAATTCATTGTGTAATTTAAGTGAGTTTTTGAACAGCATAATAGTGGAGGCAGAAGATAAAGCAGGGGGAAGGTTATTCCAGGATTTAGCTACGTTATGGGAGACTAGTGCTTTACCTGCTGTGTTTTTAGCCTTAGAGATACAAAGGGGTGATTTGTCAGTGGAGCGAAGGGGACGATTTGATTTGTAGGGTGTGAGTAGGTGACTTAGAGCTGGGGTTCTATCAGGATGTCTCACAATATTGTAGGCAATGATTAGTTGATGGTAATTGAGTAGTTGGGGAAATTCTAGCCATTGTAGTTCCTTCAGAGCCTGACAGTGATGGGTTCTGAAGGTGCAGTTATTAGCGAACTTGGCAATTTTGTTGTAACATGTCACAAGTCTAGCAAGATCATGTTTTCTAATATATGTAAGGATTGGTGCCGCATACATTAGAGTGGACAATAGATGGGTTTGGGCTAGAGAGATTCTCACTTTTTTTGAGAGAAAGTTTTTATGTCTGTATGGTGTTCCCATTTTTTATGGACTTTTTTGATGGTTTGTGAAATGTGGACATCAAACTGTAGGTTTTTGTCAATTTCTATACCCAGGAGTTTGGTGTGTTCAGAAGGGGTGAAGATAGTACCATTTATGGAAATGATTGAAAAAGATAGAGAGATAGGAATAGATTTGTTGGGGGGTGAAGCAAACCAATTTAGTCTTTTGGGGATTTAGGATAAGTTGGATCTGAGTAATCCAACTTTCCACTAAACTAAAGGACTCCTGAGTGAGTTGTTGTAAAGTGGTAAGTGAGGGTGCAGAGCAGGTAAGATTCGAATCATCTGCATACTCTATGAGTGTAGCAGGATGGGCGGAGGTATGAAGATTGTTAGTAAAACTCGAGAAAAGAAGATGATCTAATATAGAGCCTTGTGGTACACCTATGGTTGTTTGGAGTAGAGAGGACAGTAAACCTTGCCATTAGACAGACTGCTACCTATCTGACAGATAATTTTAAACCAAGCAATAGTTGGAGGGGCAAAGGCTATAGAGGCAAGGTTGTCTAGCAGTAGGGAGTGTGAGACCATGTCAAATGCTTTCGAGAGGTCTATAAATATAGCAGATACAAAGTTGTTGTTGTTTCTGTGTTGGTTTACCAGGTTAGTAAAAGAGAGAAGAGCAGTTGTTGTGCTATGGTGTTTCCGAAAGCCATGTTGTGTGGAGGAGATAAGATTGTGTGAGTTTAGGAAATCCATTACTTGAGAGTATATACATTTTTGGAGTAGTTTAGATAGAGGGGATAGAATCACAATTGGATGATAATTAGAAAAATCATAGGAATGAACACCTTTGTGAAGTGGAATAATATGTGAAACTTTCCACAGTTGAGAGATGTAGGCTTCCTGTATGGAGCGATTGATAAGGGTGGATTCAGGGTAAGAAATGGACTCAGAAGCTACTTTGAGGAAGTTAGCAGGACGATTGCCTGCAGCAAGGGTGGTAGGCTTCAGTTTTAGGAGGAGTGTTTTAATAGTAGAGGTAAGAACAGATGAGAGAGTAAAGGAGGGGATGTTATCAGGGTATTTTGTAGAGATATCTAAAAGTTTGTTTTTGGATAGTTGGGAGAATAAAGTCAGGATAGATTCTGTAAAGTGTTGATTAAATTGGGAGGCTATGTCTTTAGTATTGTTGATGGAGGTGGGAGTTGGAGTGGTGGTTTTACCTGGTTTTAACAATGAGTTGATAGTATGCCAAAACTTCTGAGGGCCTTTTGAGTGACTATTTTGGGCAGCAATGAAATAATTCTGTTTATCCAATTTGGTTTGTGTCTTGGCCTGATTTCTGAGTTGTTGGTAGTTTTGTTTGGACAGACTAGTGTTTTCTCTTTTCCACATTTTCCAAGCTTTGTCTCTAGACTTCAGTAGGGCTCTTGTGTCCCTACATAGGCATGGTGCGTAGTTTGTCTTAACTCTAACTTTCCTAATGGGTGCGACTAAATTTAGGACAGTAATGAAAGTGCTATTAAAGTATTCAATGGCCTGGTCTAACCTTAGGGTTTTAAGTGGATCCCAGTTACATTGCTTTAGAATGGAGTTAAGATCCTGTATATTTAGTTTACAGTCATCTCTGACTTGTCTAAAAGCTATGGACTTAGCTAAGTCGGTGCATTTACGAAGGAGGACTGTGGGAAGATGGTCACTTAGAGTATCTGGTAGGCATCCTGTCTGGTAGTTTTGTTTAGGGCAAATGACTAGTGTCCAGTCTAGTATAGATTGTTTCTTTTTTTTTTATCTTTTCTAGTAGGTTGTTAGATGAATTGGGAAAAAACAAAGAGATTGATATGCTTAGTGGGGTTGTTAGAGATACATGCTAACCAGCAAGTATTTAGGTCACCTAGTAGGATGGTTTCCTGTGAAAGATTATCTGTAGTCCAGTGTAGATTTTCTTCAATGGTGAGGGAATTATTTCCTGGGGGAATGTAACAGCAGAGTATATTGACTTTTTTGGTGTTATTTATATATAGGACTGAGCCTAAGATTTCGGCATTTTGAAATTTAGGTAAAGGGGTTTGTAGGGGTTTTATGTTGAGTGTACCTTTAAAGAAGATAGCAATTCCACCTCCCTTCTTGCTTACTCTATCCTGTCTTAATATATTATAGCCTGGTGGAAGGATTTCCTCATCTTGGGTGTTTGGTTTTAGCCAGGTCTCAGTAATGGTTAGTATGTCTGGGGTGTAGTGGGCTATAAATGCATGTAGGTCAGGAAGTTTGTTAGATATACTCCTAGTATTGATATTAAGTATTGATAGGTCAGAGGTTTGTTTGGTTGATAGTAGAGTGTTAAGTGGTCCTGGGTTTGGGTGTATGTCTCCTGAAGTGAGTAGTTTCTTTGTGATAAACAGTACATATTTAATAGTGTGGGATACTTCTGTGTTGGATCTAAGTGATATTTTCTTAGTGTAAGAAGTGGTTATGTGAAACTTATATATGCGTAGTATTGAGTTGTCTTTAAATAATGTGGCAGTGATAGGGAAATCTGAGGGTGTGTTTGATTTTCTGTAAGTATGTGTTATATGAAATGCAGTGTTTTCTAATGTTGTGTTAGTATGAAAGGTTGTGATGTAGGTTAGGTATGTGAGTGTAAAACAAAGAATTCCTAGTCTGAGATGCATTTTTTGAAAGAGTGCTGGTTGGATACTATTGGGGGTGTGGTTTGAGTGTGGAGGGAAGAGTAAGGGTAAACTGGTAGGTACTAAATTTGTATTAGGGAAAAGTTAGTAGGGAAAGTAAGGCCTAACTTAAACTAACAAAAAACAAATAGAAACACTTCAGTGTTTATAACACTAGCAAAGAATTATGTAGTATTGTACAAGTAACTCCACAATGTCAATTTGCAAATTAAAAATACTTCTTATAACAATAAAATATCAGACTTACAGAGTTTAAACAATATATATAAAACAATTCCTTTGTGTCTATGATGTTATCACAAAACTGTACATTCAGTTAACAAAAAATATAAACATAAGCATTAAGTCCCAAAAGGGAAGCAAATTCCAGAATACATCCTGCCAAACAGTACCTTGACACAACAATAAAATGTCTCACAGTTTGAAAAACGTCGTCGCTTGAAGTAATCCAATTATAATAAGGATGATCGTGAAGAGAAAGGACTAAATTTGTCCAACTAAACGTATCCCAACAAAACAGAACAGCAACATGAACTCAGAACTCAATACAAAATAAAAAAAGTTCCAGTAAGCACAATCGTTAACTTGAATAATCCAAAATATTGTGTTCACTGCTAATGTCCCCAACTAACCTCCAGACAAAAACAGCAAGGAAACAACAGTAAAGTGAGCACAATCGTTAGCTTGAGCAGTTCAAGATGCTGCAATCTACTGCCAGAAAATATCCCCAACTGACCTCCACTCAAAAACAGCAGGAAAACGACAATATGGCCAGCCAAAATGTAATCGCCAACCTGTAAAGCCAGAATCTTGAAAAATAGTGTCGTTGGAGCCTCAAGGAAAAATACGAAAGTCACCTCATATATGTCAGTCAATCCGAAAAGGAAATACAAAAGTCTCTTCGTATCCAAAAAACACCGCAAAAGCTCCCAGCTTCAGCAGACACAAGTTTCCAGCCCAATTACACAGAAAACACGCTTATCCACATAACATGAGCCCCAGAAGTAATAAAAAACTAAAAATGGACAGGAACTGCTACAAACACAAGCCCCAAAAGTAGTAAAAAAAACTCCAAATGGACAGAAAAGGCCACAAAAACTGCCTGCTTCAACAACCATAGGCTTCAAGGCCCATCAACATTTACCGCAAGTATTATATTCTACATAACGATCTTCTGGAATGGAGTGTTCCACCACCATGGAGTTCCTATCTTCCACACTAAATTTCTACAGCTTTATTATTATTATTATATTAGGGTCCAACCTAATACCCTCATACTGGGTGACTTCAACTACCCTTCCATTAACTAGGAAAACTATTCATGTACCAATACACCTGCCCAACGCTTCCTGGAATTCATTAATTCCAATGCCCTGGACCAGCTCATTCTTACCCCCACTAGAGGTAGCAGCATTCTTGACCTGGTCATTACTAACATGGGTGACCATTGCTCTACACCAATAATCAACTCCTCCCTGGTTAGATCCGACCACAAACTAATCACCTTGGAAATCCACATTCTTACCCCCCCCCCCCCCCAAAGGTAATCACGCTGAAAAACTTCTCCAAACCTAACTTTGGGCTCCTAAAAATAAAGGTGGCTAACTTCATGGCACCCATGCAAATGGAGAATAGTACCATTACTGCCAAATCATACACCAAATCACTGTACAAACACATACACAAATGCATGGATCTCACCATACCCAATAGAACCAAGACACTCTTCTCAAAAAAAAAAAGGAAGCCAATCTGGTGGCCCCCTGCCATAAACAAACTTTACAACAGAAGGAGGAAGCTGATGTAGAATAAGGTGAAGTCCCAAGAGTAGAAAAACTCACTTATCAGCCTCAACAAAAGGTTGAAATCCCTCATCAAAACCTCTGAATCTAGCTATGAAAACAAAATTGCAGCAGATAGTAAAGACAACCACAAGGCCTTCTATAGTTATGTAAAGAATCTCCATGGCAATACCCAGATTTGCTTTGAGCTACTGCACAATGGTACCTCTTACAGATTGCCAATATACTGACCGACAGATTCAGTACCAACTTTACCGCTGTGTCCCCCCCAAAGGACCAATCACAATACCAGTAGATTGCCAGGCACCCGGTATTACTGCCGAACAGATTATAACAGCACTGTCCAAGGCCAAGAATACAGCTTCTACGGGACATGACAATATCCCTAGGTGTGTTATTTATGAACTACAGAGTGAACTGGAATCTCACCTGTGTGCCCTCTTCAATCACAGCCTCACCTCTGGCTTTGTCCCTACCGAATTGTGCACTGCTCCACAAAGGAGGACCTACTCCAGACACTGGGAACTATTGCTCCATTAGCTGGATGAGTCTGATATGCAAGGCTATGGAATGCATAATCAAGGACCTACTAAACAAGGATATAGGGGAATCTCCAAACTCTGGATCTTACGCAGTTTGGTTTTGTGAAGGGTAGGTCATGCCTGCTCAACTTGGTCGACTTCTTTGAGTCAGTCACCAGAGCTGTGGATGAAGGCAAGGTGGTTCATGCAGCCTATCTTGATCTGGCCAAGGCCTTTGATACCATTTCCCACTCAGGAATCTTAGAAAAACTCACTAAGCTGGGCATCAACCCCTATATTCCTCTCTCACAGATGGAACCCACATTGTGAAAGTAGCTGACTCCAAGTCAGACTGCCATCCAGTCAGGAGTGGAGTCCCACAGGGTTCGATCCTGGGTTCACTCCTGTTTGGTATCTACTTCTTTGAAGTCCAGGCCAACACAAAGGGACTCTGTCTGACAAAGTTCACAGATGATTGCAAGTTGGGAGCTATTATTAACTCCCCAAGTGATGTTGACATCCTACAGAAAGGGCTCACTGAGACCAACAAATGGTGTCAGTAGCACAGCCTTAAGCTCAGTGCCAAAAAATGTGTTGTCATTCCCCTTGGGAAAAACCCGGTTCTCTTGAATTACCACATCGATGGTAATCCATTGAACACAAAAGGCGTTATAAGAGATCTGGGAACACAGGTTCACAGCAACCTCTCTTTTGACCACCACATTTCCACTGTGGTAAGAAAGTCCTTCTATGTGGCACATCTCATTACTAAGGGTTTTGAATCGAGGAAGAAAGAGGTCATTGTCTCCCTCTACTCTTCCCTCATTAGGCCAATCATTGAGTACAGTGCAACAAGTTGAGAGGCTGCAAAAGTACCTCACAAAGAGGATCCTAGGCCTTAATGCACTTGTCCTATATGGACAGACTGAAAAAAATCCAACTATTCTCTGTCTCATATTGCCTACTTAGAAGCGATCTCTGCTTGACTTACAAAGCCCTGTCTGACCCAGCTCTGTTAGAAATGCTACATCTAAAGAAATCCCAATCCCTCTGCACCACACGCTCCAGAGACCTCAACCTCATTACCACAATCAACAGAACATGCTGGAGGGACAGGTTCATAACCCAGAAACTGCCCATGCTACGAAATAGACTTCCCATACATGTCAGGCAGAGCATCTCACTGACCCTCATCAAGAGAAATCTTGATGGGTGGATGGGAAATAGAAAATTCACCCCAGGGATCACTCCAGTGGCTCTACTCGACAGAGGCACTAGGAACTAAAGTCGGGTGGCACGATGCCAGGGTAATCCTATGGGCTAGGCTTGTAAAGGCTCCAGGGCCATTAGCCTAGCATACACCTATGAACCTAAATGTGCATTACTTTGGCTCAGTTAAATTCTGAGCCATGATCTCAACATTCATTTACATTAGGCACCTTGTATGTTTCTGTTTGAAATTCACATTTACATGATAAGTATTGGTTGCTGATTTTTATTAACTCTAGTGTCCTTCACTGATAATCTTTTACAGCTATTGATTTTTTACCTTAGGAATTCCTTTGTCGTATTGGTGCTATGAGTGTCATAAGTATTCTATTTATTTGACTTCCACACTGTGTTTTTTAATTCAGTTTTTCTGATCATGTTCTTCACACAAGTAAAAAACGAATGCACACAGCACTGCTTCGTTCTATGCAGATCTGCCTAAGACGTTTTTGTTTATATATATATATATATATATATATATATATATATATATATATATATATATTTGTGTGTGGGTATCTCTTTCTGTGTGTGTATATATATATATATATATATATATATATATATATATATATATATATATATATACACATACATATATAGATTGATACATCCAAATATTGTATATATATATATATATATATATATATATATATATATATATATATACATATACTTATATACTTATACATATATTTATATATGGGTCTACTTTCATTCACTGAAAACTCATTTCACTGAATTTCAATTCACCTTCAAAAAATCGTTGAAAGATGAAATCACTGAATACTCATTTCACTGAATCACATTTCACTGAATGTAAGTACTGTTGGGCAAATAAAATGTATATGCCATTTTCCCCACTGTAGTGTGATCTTGGAGTTAGTATATATAGTTAGGGGGGTATGGGGGTACAGCCCCCCACATTGGGGTGTATCAGGGGCGAGGCCCCCCCAACTACTTTTGGATTTATATTGTTAGCTTTCAGTGAAATGAGATTCATAAATATAAAATCTAAGTAGGTGGGGGGCTATGAATTCATTGCATCACATTTCACATTTCCTCAAATTTACATTTTAAGCACTCAGGGTCTTCCTGCATTTCAGTCTGTATCACAATATGGTGGTCATCTCCCTCCCCTGCATACATGGCACGTGCATACACAAATGAACATTCCCACTCAGTGGCTTCTGAGCCAGCTAAATTAAGAGATATGAATGCTTTTGTATGTCTGTCTTTATCAGAAAATGCAGCCTGTGTGAAAATATCATATTCTTGCTCAAACACTTGCCAGTTCTCAGCAATATTATTATCAAACACCAGCAGTCCAGGTCTGCAAAATCCATCTGCCATAACAACAAAACTCATTTAGATATAAGCATAGACCAGGTACTTGCAATTATGCCCAGTTGCACCATGATCTCTCTGAAAAGGCTTTTAACACTGCAAACACCGCAAACATTCCAGAAACTTTGGATACCTCGAAAAGTTTTAGTTAATGTGAAAAAGTACTACATTGCGAAAGAATGCGGTCATTTTAATTGTTTTGTACTTTTTAAACATTTTGGAAATTACTTTGAACACATCTGAAGTTATTTTGAATACTTTTATCAGCACGTTGCTATTTTGAACATTCTGTTTATCTTGGTAATTATTTCGAGCATTTTAAATGCTTCAGCATTTATTTCACCACTGAAGAATCATTTAAATGAGTTTAAGTACCTTTGAATAACCACTGACCTGTTACAAGTTGGCTCCTGTATATTTCTCTACTTCTAACTGTGTGCCTCATGGTTTGTGAACTGAAGTTGCTTCTGATCCCATTCTGACACCATGTTGCATGTCTCATGCATTCAAATGAGACACTGAGGCTGGGTATTCATTCAAGTGGTTTATTCTGCACAAACACATCAGGAGCTGTAACTGGAACAAATACTTTGAAATTCATAAGCTAACTGACTGGACTCATTATTTCAAGCACACTGGTATGTGCATCCCCATTCAGTTTACCTTCATATAGTCGATCACACATGATCGACTGGCCACCTAAGTGAACCATTTCTGCGAAACCGAAACCGTGAAACATTCCAAATATCGAAATAATGTCGAATTTGACATTTCTGGCTGAGCTACACCTCCACACCAGTGCTATCATGGGTCAAAAAGGTGGCGAGGTTTTGCCATTCGGTTATGTGGAATTCGACTTTGGAGACGTTCGCACTTTGGGTTTCACGGAAGAGGTTTCACCCATAGTAGGATCAATGATATGAAGGTAAACCTCCCCATTCATGCCTTACTTTTACTGTGACTGACTATACAAAATGGCACTGATCTTGCAAGTGCTCAGTAACTTATGTGCACATGCTATCTAGCTACAGTGGCTGACTAGGTACAATACACACAATGATATACGGTCACTATAATGTAATAGATCAGTGTATGGTGTATCTTATACATTTGTAAGCATTGTTTTATCCATGAATGCGGGATACTGTTAAATACCACTTTTTTATTTGTCTATCCAAGCCATACTTAGATTCTTCACAGTTCTCCATCATGACTTTATTTAACAACAAATGATCTTTTGCTCTATATGAATTTCTTTTGTTACATTTTTATTCTATTGCCATGATTGAGTTTTCTTCTGAATGACATTTAGCTGGGAGAGTTAATCTATGTTGCATGAGTGTGGGATGGTGTTGATTGCGTTTCTTAGGTCTACAAATTTGTGTGCTGATTTGCCCTCATCCATTGCTTCAGTACCCTCTCAAACAGATCAACAATGTTAAGTAGGCAGGACATGCCACTGACAAGTCCAAACTGCCTTGGGTCAAGAGTTTATAAGTTACCTATGTCTTTATATATTAATTTTATAATGATCCATTCCATAACCATACAGATGAGGTGGTTCAGACTTATGGTTCTATAATGTCCTGGGCTTGTTGATGCCCCACCTTTGTACAGGACATGACAGTTGCTGTCCTCCATTTATCCAACATGAAGCTTGATTGGAAACTGACCTATATTAGCCTCTGTAGGGGGTTAACAGATCCTGTTTCAAACTGGCCAGTAAGCAATATGTTATGGTATCTGTCCCAACAGAAGGTGTTCTTGACTAAGGACAGTGCCTTGAGGACTTGTTCATTGGAGATTGGATGGAGGGATGTAGATGTGGGTAGGGGATCTGAAAATGTAAGAGGAGAGAGGAAGCTAAGGTTAAGGCTAAATTTATCTGCTAGCAGATTGGCTATGTTCTCTGTGTTTGAAAATGTGATATTTCACTTTTAGTCCTGTGCAGTGCTGGGTACTTTAGTTAAAGAAGGCTTTGTGGCTGCCCTTTGCCTAGGTGGCTATTTTAACCCAATATGTGTTTTTTTATTGATTTGATCAGTGCTTGGAGTCTCTTTTTCTTTTTTTACATTTTTAGAGTTACATTTATTTTTACAAGCAAAGAGTGTTTTCTATTGTTATGAAACCTGTTTATATTTGGGTTCCACTACAGGGGTTTATTTTTCAATTGGTAATGTGTTTACTTTGGTGGAGGCCTGCTGCATCTTTGCAGCTATTCATATGTCCATAGAATTTAGTATTAATGGATTCATTATAAGCAGTGGAGTCATCAGGTTAGAAAGGGGTGTTAAATTTAACCTGGTCATCACTAAGTTTCAATAGATTAGTTTTAGTATAATCTGTACATATTGTGGTCCTAGAGGATGTTTCTGGCTTCAGCCTTAAAATAAATATGACTGATTTAAGGTCCAATTTGATCAAGGAGATAGCTACAATTGGTAAGGAGGAGAGATCCCATATTGTTGAGGAACAATTCATGGTGAGGAGCAAGACTTGTAACTACTGGAAGCTTGGCAGTTTGAAAACAAAGCACCTGGACTAGATTTTGCATCCAGAGAAGTATATCTAAACTATATTTAAATACTGCATTTATCTTATTTAAATTAAATGTGTGTTTCGTGTTTGCTCATTATCTGAAGTTACAGCTATTAATTTAAAGCAGTTTTAGTTTGCAGTGTTTTTCAAGTGTTTTCTGTGCTGTTTTGTGCCTAGGTGTTGTGAATAGGCCTCCTTCATTTGATGGCATTTTCACTAGTTCTCTTCTGAATCTGAAGCAACTACTAAAAACTGATTTGAGTTTTACAGTATCCATTGTTATTTCTATGAGATCTAAAGTGGATTATCAGATTTGCTTATCTAATTCTGTATTTTACTCACTTTTCAACAGGTCCCACTCTTATATTTCTGAGCTTTCAAGTGAATTATTAGTGATGCTTATCTGATTCTATGTTGTATTCAGTTTTAAAAATTAAATCCAAAGGCCAGCTTTGGCCAGTTGTGTGAAGTATAACTAGACAGACCCCCTGATATTTTACATTATACAAGCAGTCGGTCTTGGGATTACTGGAAGCTTGAAAACAAAGCATGTGATCTACATATTGCCCCCAGGGAAGCACATTTAAATTACATTTAAAGTACTGTACTTATCTTACCATTTTAATCAGTTTTGTGTTGTGTTCACACTTTATCTGAAGTTAAAGCTTTTAATTTAAGGCATTGTTATAGTGCGCAGTGGTTTTCAGGTGGTTCCTGTGCTGTACCTAGGTGTTCTGAGTGAGCCCTCATTTTATTACATTTTTATTAGCTCTCTTCTGAATTTGTTCCTTGCCCACCCTTTTCTTATTGTGCTTTAAAACTTGGAGACATTTGAGTTGCCTGCTCTTACTGTATATCTGGCTTTGGAAATTCCTCCCGGTCTCATCTTCTGTACACCTTGCCCTAGAAGCTTCTACCAGCATACATCTCAACTGTCCAGATTTTTGATGAATGTCCATTGTCCAGATTTTTGGCGCATATTTTTGTTCTGTTCCTAATAATATTTGTGAGGTTGTTTTGGTAAATTATTGGAATGATATGAGGATTGAAGTCACAAAATAATGAAATACATTTGGGTTTCAGACTTCAAATCCTTTAGAAAATGTATGTCAAAACAAACCCTGTTACTCTAGCAGCTTTCTAAGTTTATAAGAATAATATTTAAAATAAGTCCCTATTTTTGGGCCTTTGTCCCCTATTTTGTCAGGCTTTGTCCAGATTTCTTGCACTGAGAGGTTGAGAGGTATGTCTACCATTCTTATCTCCTCTGCTCATCTTACTGGTTATTGACAGAAGATACTAGGAAGAGACTTTATTACATGGTTAGTGAACTTTGAAATTGACTTAAAGTGTGTGTGTGCGTGTGTGTGTGTGTGTGTGTGTGTGTGTGTGTGTGTGTGTGTGTGTGTGTGTGTGTGTGTGTGCGTGTCTGTGTGTGTTCTTATTTTTGGCTTGTCTGTCTTTTAATCACCCTATAATTATTTGTAGCTAGCTGTTTGTTTCTAGTACCTTTTCACTTATGGCTAACTAAAGTGTGTTTTCACATTAAGAAGTCTGGGACTGCAATTGTAGTGATAGTAGAAAGGTAGCCTGGTCTGTCCAACTTGGGAAATATACAAGAGGTCTTAAAGGAACAAGTAATTGTTATAGTTAGTTGGTACCTTTTCACCTTCAGAAAACCATAGTGTGTTTTCACATTAAGAAGAATGGGAGTGTTATTCCAGTGGCAGTAGTAAAGTTGCCTGATCATTCTAAGTTAGAAAACACATACAGAGTCTTAACGTGAGATTGTTTAATCAGTCAGAGAGCCTTTTAGGGGCTTAGTTGTTTGGGATTACTCTGCACTTGAGAGCTACTTTTGCTGTACTTTTACATTAAGAATTTCCAGGATCTTAAATTTTGTGGCAGAAGGTGTTTACTGGTCTCTTTAAGTGCACTCCGGTGTGCTCAAAGTGTAATTCATTATTGGCCAGAGGGGGTGGAGTTTAGTTTTCAGCTTTCTTCTGTCTGCTATATATTAGGCATTATTGCACAGAGAGAGCTGTTTACTGGGCAGTGGCGATTAGCAGTACCCTGTATAGCAGCAAACCTATAAAGCTAGTACTTAGGACTCTAACTTATAACACAGAAAGGTTTTGTGTAGAGCTAAGCTTTGGGCAGCTAGTTAGTGCATCAAACTGCATTAATATTAGCTTATAGCACTTATCTAACATCTATCCTTAACCCGAAGCACCACTCAGGTGACAACAGTAAGACCAAGTCCCTAAATCATAATAGCTCAACCCTAACACAGGTGCTGACAACATGGATTTGGAATTTCCTAATGTGTCTGTGGCCAGCTTGATAGATATGGGCATCCTGAGACAATATAGCAATTGTCTCATGTGCTCAGATAATTTTTGATCCTTAAAGAAACTATCACAGTATGTGAGAGATGTACATGCATTAATTACTTCCTTGGTTGCAAAAATCTTGCTTACAAACAAGGTTGTCAAGAACACAGACACTATATCCTTCACATATACTGATAACTGTACACATAGACTGTTTTATGCTGAAGCACTTAAAAGAAACCTTTACAAGCCTCAAAGGTCTCCTAAGCCATAAAACAGCAACACCTATCCTTAGCAACAGAGAGGTATCCAACACTAGGTGACATAGGTAGTCGCCTAGTGCCCATGGCTGGAGGGAGTCACTGGCTAGAAGGCTTCACTATTAATGTTTCAGTTAATTAATATAAAAAATATAAAAAAATACTTCTTAACACCACAATGGCAGTGTCTTCTCCTTTAAGGAGGATCATGTGTGCACTGCACACATGCATGGCCATGCAGATATAAATGCATCCCACACTTGAGCATGGAACTTAAACTTGTTGTTCCATTGAGAAAGTAAGAGTGTGTGTGCACGTGTGTGTGTGTGTGTGTGTGTGTGTGTGTGTGTGTGTGTGTGTGTGTGTGTGTGTGTGTGTGTCTGTCTCTATATGTGTAATTTAAACTAGCCATTCCGTTAATTTCTTTATGAGAGAGAAAGTGTGTGTGTGTGTGTGTGTGTGTGTGTGTGTGTGTGTGTGTGTGTGTGTGTGTGTGTGTGTGTGTGTAATTTAAACTAGTCATTCTGTCCATATAAGAGTTAAAGTGTGCATTTAAGATACCTCTCGGCTGTCTAAATTTAGCTTCATAGTTTTGGTCTGTTTCTCAAAAAAATTGTGATTTTCTGGCAAATCACGGAAGACTGAAGTCACTAAATAATGACATATATATGAATTTCAGAGTTTATATGCATCCAAAAATACATGCTAACACAAATCCTGTTATTCTAGCAACTTTCTAAGATAAAAAGAGCAATATTTAAAATTTGTCCCTATTTTTGGGCCATCGTATCAACATTATTTTAGGCTTTGTCCAAATGTGTTGTACTATGAGTTTGAGGTATGTATACCTCTCAACTATCCAGATTTTACTGCAGAATATGCATGCTAAGACAAATGCTAACACCTGAAATGTATAGGAAAAAGTTTCATAAGCATAGACGCAAGGCAGATGAAAGTGTGTGTGAATATGTTGCTGACCTGAGCACTTATTTTCATAGGTGGGTGAGTGGATGTCAGGTCACCACTTTTGAAGGGCTGGCAGACATTTTGGTGAGGAAACAAGCCCTTAGCACTTTGCCTGAGGACATGAGGATCTGGTTAGCTGATAGACAATTTGCTACTTCAGATGAGTTGGAGAAGAAGGGAGACCTATACCTAGCAAGCAGGGCATCACTGCACAGGAAAAGGACACCTTGTGCTGATCATGGGTCTAAAGGGAACCCATGGTGGGCAGCCCAGACTGCCCCAACAGAATCTGCCAGAAGCAGGGGAAGCCACTAGTCCTGGTACATCCAGGACCTAGGGTTAAATGTTTTGACTGCAACCAGTGGGGTCATGTGGCATATAGATGTCCATGGAGGCAAGATGGGGAACAAAAGGTGAGGGAGCCAGTAAGTGGGAAAGACAAAACGCCAATAGTAGGTTGCCTTGAGACAACAGGGGTACCAAACTACCATCCTCAGATGTCCTGATAGGGAAGGATTTTGATGAGGCAGTACCATGTGTTAATGCAGTTACATGCAGTCAGGCTTGGAGACAAGCATGTGGGTCTGGTAGCCTGAAGGAGACCCAGGCAGACCACACACATGCAGCCAGGACTGGTGAGGTGGTTACTTCAGGGAGGAAGCTACCCTGTAGCAGTGAGACCGAAGATGAGCCACAGCTGCTTTTGGGTACTGATGGTCCCTTGGACAGAGTGACTGCACAGGTAAAGGTGAGTAGTAGTACCCAGGCTGACAGTGAGGCACCACTGTCAGAGGATGCCAGACTTCCTGTGGAAGGAGATCTGAGAAGGGTTACAAAGAGAGAGTTGAGACAGGCTCAGCTCTCAGACCCTACATTGCAAGGCCTGAGGCAGGTAGCTAGTAAGGCATCTGATTCGCAAGGGAAGGGGGAATCTGTATACTGGGAAAAAGGGTTACTGTATAGAGAGTAGCCCCTGAAAGAGGTCTAGAAGGTGAGAGAATACAGCAGTTGGTAGTGCCTAGAGCCTGCCATCTGGCACTTCTAGACATAGCCCATCCCATTGCAGGTCATATGGGCATGAAACATACAAAGAGACGTATTATGCAGAACTTCTATTGGGCTGGAATTTTCAGAGATGTAATAGGGTACTGAAAGACCTCTGAGCAGTTCCAAAAAGTAGGCAAGGCATGAGACAAGGCAAGAAATTTTTTGATGTCTTTGCCTGTGATTGAAAAGCCATTTCAGAGGGTAGCTATGGATATTGTGGGGGCTCTGTGTACCCCAAGTTCTACAGGGAAAAAGTATATCTTAGTGGTAGTAGATTATGCTACAAGATACCCTGAGGCAGTGGCTTTGTCTTCCATTGAGGAAGAAAAGGTAGCAAATGCTTTGTTAGAGATTTTCAGCAGAGTAGGTTTCCCAAAAGAAATACTGACTGACAGAGGAGCCAATTTCATGTCAGACCTGCTGGCTTGTCTCTGGAAGTACTGTGGGGTAAAGCACCTGAAGACCACTCCCTACCATCCCCAAACTAATGCTCATCTGTTGTTTGCTTACAGAGAGATTTCCCAGGAATCCATGGGTTTTTTACCCTTTGAGTTGCTGTATGGGCATAGGGTGAGTGGACCTCTAGATTTAATTCATGATGAGTGGGAAGGTGAGTGTGAATCCCACTCTGCTGTGGCATATGTCCTAAACCTCAGGACAAGGCTCAGGGAATTCATGGGCTTGGCCCAGGAGAACCTGGTAGAAGCCCAACAACAGAAAAAGGTATGGCATGACAGGGATACTCAAGAGAGTATGCTTTAGGGCAGCAGATAATGGTTCTCATTCCTGTCAGACACAACAAGCTGCAAGCAGCTTGGGAGGACCCTCAAGGTGGTAAGAAAGGTCAGTGATGTTAACTACATGGTAGAGCTGCTAGGCAGGAGGCAGGAGTACAAATTAACATGATGAAACCTTAGCATGATAGGGTGGCCCTTGTGCCGAGTATTTGCAGTATATTGCAGGAGGAGTCTGAGGGATATCTGGTGACTGATCTTCTCAGGGAGGCTCGGACTGACACCTCAGTGGAAGGGTAGCAATGTCCTGGCAGCTACCTCTTACCCAGGTCTGAGAAATCTGAGGAATGTTAAAGGAGTTTGGGGACATGTTCACTGAGAAACTAAGGTGCACCCACCTAGTGCAGCACCAGGTGGATACAGGACCCCAATGGTCTATTAGGCAGGCCCTTTATAGGGTGCCTAAGAGAGTCAAACAGACTCTAAGAGAGGAGATACATCAGATGTTGGAACTAGGGGTAATTCAAGAGTCTAACAGTCCCTGGGCCTCCCCAGTGGTGCTGGTGCAAAAGAAGGATGGCAGCACCAGGTTCTGTGTGGACTACAGGAAATTAAATAATCACACAGAGTCAAATGCTAACCCCATGCCTAGGACAGATGAGGCCTTAGAGCAGCTGGGTGGGGCTAAGTATCTTACCACCATTGATCTTACCAAGAGTTACTGGCAGGTGCCCTTGACTCCCAGTGCTAGAGAGAGGTCAGTCTTTGTGACTCCGTTTGGCTTGTATGAGTTCACAAAAATGCCCTTTGAGATGAAAAATGCAACTTTCCAGAGGCTGGTAGATCATATCCTAGCAGGAGCAGTAGGGTCTGCCCTTGCTTACCTAGATGATATTGCCATCTACAGCCATTTATGGCAAGAGCACCATCAACATGTCAGGGAGTTGCTGGGCAGACTACAGAGGGCAGGGCTGACCTTTAAGCTGAGCAAATGTCAGGTGGATATGGCAGAGGTCTTCTACCTGGGACATAGAGTGAGGAGTAGTAAGATCAGGCCAGAACAAGTGGGAGCCATTCAGGCATGGCCTGCACCTGTACCAAAAAGCAGCTGAGGGCAATCTTAGGGACAGCAGGGTACTACAGAAAGTTTGTCCCCAGTTATAGTGCATAGCTGCTCCTCTCAGAGACCTGACAAGGAAAAACAGGCCAGATAAGATAGTGTGGATCACCACATGTGAGCAGGCATTCCAGAAACTTAAAGAAGCTTTGGGAGGACCCCCTGTGTTAGCCAGTCCAGATTACAGCAAAAACTTTGTTGTGCAGGTGAATGCTTTGAACCATGGATTGGGGGCTGTACTTAGCCAGATTTCTTCAGAGGGTGAAGAGCACCCAGTGGTTTATCTCAGTCATAGGCTCCAACCCAGGGATGAATGCTATGCAGCTGTAGAAAAGGAATGTCTTGCTATAGTGTGGGCACTGCAGAAACTTCAGCCTTATCTGTATGGAAGAAAATTCACTGTAGTTACAGATCACAATCCCCTAACATGGTTACACCGAGCCAGCCAGCAAAATACTGGTTTGCTAAGATGGAGCAAGCATATGATGTGTCATTGCAGCACTGCAGTGGGATTAGCAATGCCAATGGAGATGGGCTCTCAATACAGAGAATGTGGTAAGGTATACTCAGATAGACCTAACCCTCTCCAGCAATGTTTCTCAAGGGTCACTTGAAAAACTAGCTTGAGTTCTCAGGGAGGGGAGAAATATGAAAAACTGAAAGGCTGCCAGCCCAGCCAGATAGAATCTTGTAAATAATTTTATGTGATTTGTAAATATTACTATAATGCACAGGCTGGTTTCATAAATGTAAAAGAGAACTATATGTTATGATTAAACTGTATGTTATACTGAGCTTCAAAAATGTAACCACAGTGCACTCTGCTACAAGAAAGCTAAGTCAAGCATTGTATGACTGTTTGATCTCAAACTTGGAGCTGTGATGTATGGACCAGCAAATTCTTTCTGTTGTTTTGAGACCAGAGTTAATTGCTAGATTTTACATATATAACGTCTTTTATTGCTGTGGCTTCCTGCAGGTGCACATTACAAAAAGAAATACACATTTTGAGTTTCTGTTAGCCTAGGAAGCTAAATCGGAACTGTTAAGAATGATGTAATCTAAAATGAGTCAGCAGTGATGTATTATCAATTTAAGACTTTCTCAGAGAGAGAGATAGAGAATGAGAGCATTTTGCATTTGTCTTCAGAACTGACAACATTACCAGCACTCTGCCTTTGCTCTGTATGTATGTAAGTTATTTAGAACACTGTTTCTCTTAGAAATGCCTAAAAAATATTAAGAATAGACTAGCTGTTTTCTATATTTATGTCAGACTATTTCACAGTATTATTTTAAGCATTTTCCTGTGTAGTATTGACTAGTGCCGTGTTGAATTGAGGAGATTTGTCTTGTGTTTTTATTATTTATTATTAAATATTTAAACCTTTCAACTGTGGCCGTTTTGTGTAGAGATAATTTAAACTCTAGAATACATTACATGTATATAGTGATACTGTACTAAGCCACTCCAATAGCTTTAAAAGTTCTGGTGACACGTCCTAATCGGATAATAATATTGCACAGTAAAATTGGACACCCTTAAATAATTGCCTTATTGGTAGCTGATATTAGGGGTTCTGGTGGCAGTGGATTACTGCTTTACAGCCTGGGCAGAAGGAGCATGCCTAGTGAACTTGTGCCAGCCTTCTCTAAGAGTTTCTGTGTGTTTGTATATAAATCATATCTCAAAGTGTGTGTGTCAGCTACTTGGGCAGGGACATGAAGCAGTGGTTGGTCAGAGGAAGTGCTGGGAGGACTCCACTCTATAGATGTGCCAGTGGGGAGTCTTATTGGGGATCTGGAGAGAAAGTGAGAAACCAGTCCCTGACTGACTGTGATCTCTGTGTGCTCTTAATGGAAATTGTACTTTACTGCATGTGTATTTGTTATCCTTCCTAATGTGGACTCCCCTCACTGATGCTAGTGGTGCGGATTGAGGCTCCTTGATTACTGGGTCAGTGCAAGGGAATCACACTAACTACCAGATTGCTGAAGGAATTGTGAGCGTCATTGAAAACAAGAACTGGAGTCCTTTACACCAACTACCAGACTGCTGAAGGAATTGTGAGCTTCATTGGGGTCAAGAGCCTGAATCCTCTACACCAAATGCCAGACTGGTAACAGAATTGAGTTTGAGCTTCAGTACATTTTCAGGTAATTATGAGTGTCAGTGCATTTTCATGGAATAGTGAATGTGATGACCACCTACTTAAACCCGGGGGAAGAACTAAGGAGCCTCAATCCTCACCACTGTCTCCAGTAAGGTTGCATCAATGAAAGCAGGGATAGAACATACAAGTTCCCCTAACAGTACACCAGGAACAAGCTCCAAACCTGGGAATGGGCTATATGCTTCACTCCAGGTTCCCAAATGAGTTTTCACACTACCCACTACACAGCACTCTTTCCCAGTTCTAGGTATTTGACACACTTACTCTTAAAATATTTGATAATCACATATGCAAGCACTCTTAGGAAAGACTGGCACAGATTTACCTGCTATGGTCTCTTTCCCAAATTACAAGGCATTGCTGTCACCAGTCAAAATACCGCAATACCCTTCAAAAGGGGTGTTCGATTATACTGGGTAAAATGCATTTTGATATGTAAGGTAGCATGTAATCCAAGCAGTAAGGCTTTTTGGAGTGGACCTGGTGTTATCACAATAAGCATAAACACTCTCAGGTTACTAAAAGTACTTTCTAAATAACCAGCCACTATAGAAGGTAGTAAAATATTTAATAAATAAAAATGATTTAAAACATACATACAATAGGTAACTGGTTTCAATAAAAAACAGTTTCATGCACAGGCATTATGAAAATAACACTGAAGGACAGGATTCACACTGATTAACAAAACCTCTTAGCTATCTAAATGGAGCTCTCTGTTTAAAGATCAACTGTCCTTCTCTTATCTCATTAAGTCAGCAGGGCAAGATGATACTCTTAACTTCTGCAGGCAAAATAAGAATATATGTCTACTCTCCAGGCTGTTTATCCAGTCCTCAGTGACTAAAATAGCAAATCCTATTATTTCTACTGCACAGCTCTGAAAAACTGAGTGATAAATACTGATCTGGAAAACAACCACTGAGTGCTACAACAGCTGCTGCAACTCAGCTCAACTGTAACTGCAAGCCTCACAACTCAGAACTTGCTTTTTATAGCAGAAACTTTTAAAAGTCACAGAAAGCTGTTATGAGAATTGCATTCTCTCTCATTTCTGACATTTGAAAAGTAAACAAAAACAGCTGCTGTGAGATTTCATTCCTTTCAGCTCTGGTACAAGATGACATCACTGTATTCAGATTTTTTTTTAAAAGACAAGTACATTAGGTCAGCCAGAAGAACACTGTTTGATTCAAACATCTTACACAAATCAAATAAAAAATCAAAAAACATAAGCTTATTTACAAAATTATATCTAGTCATGCTGACATTTATAACAAGGGATAATTTACAATTATTTACAAGTATTTACAAAACTGCAGCCAGACATGCTAGAACAGATAACAACAGCTGATATCCTCACAGTGAGTTTCAAGGGAAGAGACGTTTACTGTTGCTCATGCTAAGTCTATTTTCAATATGCAACTGTTTTGTTTAGCAAGTGGCAGTCATTGTTTGTGCTGAAAGTAGTTTTAGTACCATAATTGCCTTTGGTAGATGGACTGCTGATATTGCAGTGCCCTTTAGATTATACCTGTTATTCATTCCTGAGTGGGCCCTCCTTTGTATGAAATGTCTAATAACTATGGACCTGTTGGTTTGTCAGTCATTCCCTACTGCAGTATTACCAGATTACCATAGTATAACACAATTAATTCTTCAAGGGCAGCAGGCACTGTATTTGTAGATGAAACACTGAAATGTAAAGTTGCTTGCCAGTAGCAACCTCTTCATTAGTTATTAATCTCTTTAATGCGGAATTATTCGGATGACTTACTTCTGCAGAGATTGTGCTTGTTGACTGATATTGGTGGATTGTAATGACAGAAGTTTGAGTGTTTTTTTTATGGCTGAAACTTTCTGAAATGGGTAGTTTTGTCATTATTATTTTAAACATTTTGTTTTAATGCGTACTGGAAGAAAGTTCAAAACTATAAATTTAAGACACAGTCTGACAAGTGGTGCTGTGTTATACAAGGAATATTGTTTAATTCTATCAGGAAGTGTCCCTAAAAATGTGTTCAGGGAGCCTATGGTTTGAAGCAAATTCTTTTTGTGCTTTATTATCAGAAGAATGAGAAGGAGTTTCCTTCTGCTCAATGACTACTTTTTCTTGGACAAAAGTTTGTATTTCCTTCATAGCCTGTTCTGCATCAAAAAATGACTTTGATCCTGCAGAAAAAAATATTCTGAAGACAGCTTGATACAGCAGCTTGAATCTTGCACCTGTCACTTGTCATTTCATGATTGTTGGAATAAATTTGCTTCTCTTCTGCCTGATACAGTGAATAATCATTTTCCACAAACACATTTTGGCTAGCTACTTCACAGGCAGGGACTAAAGGTGAAGTTGTCTCTGTTTACATCAAAGATAAATATACTTCAAGGCTGGTCATAGAGGACAATGCACATGATCTGCTCCATGTTCAAATTACTATAGGTAAAATCCAATACCACTTCCTTGCAAGCTATAGGTCCCCCTCTATGACTCAGGAAACCCATACCATGTATTTAAACTTATTAGAAACACTAACCATCCAAACCAATACCTTATTCATGGGTGACTTTAATTACCCCACTATTAACTGGGAATCCTATGTGACACCAAACATACATGCACAGAGATTCCTGAATTTTGTAAACACAAACTCCCTGGACCAGATAGTCAATACACCAACCAGGGGTGCAACCATACTGCATCTGGTCCTCACTAATATGGGAGACTGCTGCACATCCGCTACTGTAATGCCTTCCCTGGTAAGGTCAGACCACAAAATGGTCTCCTTTGAAGTAAGAATTAAACCTGGACCCCCAGTTAAACCTGGAATATTCAGGAACTATTCTAAGGCTAACTCCTGCTATAAAGTGAGAATCTGGCAACATTCCAATCCCCCATAAACCCTGAGAACACATCTGCCTATGCATTTCTGTTCACAGAAACCCTGTACAAGCATGTTAATAGTGTACAAGCATGGTAATAGCTGCATAGATGCAGCTGTACCTACCAGGAAGAAGTACAGAACTAACTCAAAAAACAAGCCACCCTGATGGAATCACAAAATCAGCCAGCTGAATAACAGGAGAAAGAAAATCATGGCAAAAATTAAGAGGTGCAGCACCCAGCAGGATTAAAGTACTCTCATCAAACTAAACAAACAACTCAAAGGGCAAATAAAGTATACCAAAGCCAAATTTGAGGTGAGTTTGGCCTCCCAGGCCAAGGACAACCACAAAGCATTCTTTAGCTTTGTCTGCAACCTCAAAATCAGTATATAATTGTTTGCAGAGCTAATCGTAAATGTAGCCACCTATACTGAGCCAGAAGATATAGCAAATCTCCTGGCTGATAAATTCAGCTCCAGCTTTACTCCTCTTTACTCCTCAACTTTCCCTCAGGAAATATCAAATATAACTCCCCCTACTATCACTAGGGAACAGGCCCTTAATGCTCTCTCTAAGACCAAGAACACTGCATCAGTGGGCCCTGGCAATATCCCATGATGCCTTCTAAATAGCGTGAAATTTGACCTATCAGGGCCTATGGAATTACTATTTAACTGTAGCCTCTGATCAGCCTTCATGCCTTATGAATGGAGAAAGGCAACAGCCATCCCACTGCAATAAGGTGGGCTATCTACAGACCCTGGAAACTACAGAACCATAAGTCTCACTTGTCTTATATGTAAAGCCATAGAAAGAATTATCATGGAGATGATCAATAGAGATATAGTAAACCTCCAGAGACTGGACTCAACCCAGTTTGGATTCATTAAAGGCATACCATGCCTACTCAACTGGTGGAGTTCTTTGAGAAGGTCACCAAAGCAATGGATGAGGGCAAAATCGTTCACATTGCCTACATTGACCTAGCCTAGGTATTTGACAGAATACCCCACTAAGGCATTGTTGACAAACTCAAGAGGTTAAGTACAAACCCGTATGTCACCTGGTTGATAGCCAACTGGCTCACAAACAAGACCCAGGAAGTTAGAACTGGGGAGTCCACATCTACAAAGAGACCAGTCACAAGTGGAGTCCCTCAGGGATCAGTCCTAGGGCCGCTCCTTTTTGGCATTTACTTCTCAGAAGTGAAGGCCAATTTCAGTAGTTTATGAATGACTAAATTTGCAGATGATTGCAAATTAGTAGCTGTCATTGAATCTTACGCTGACACAAATGTTATCCAGGAAGGGCTGACACAGACAAACAACTTGTGTCAGAGCGATGGACTAAAACTAAATGCCAAGAAATGCATCAGTATCCATTGGGAAGTCATCCATCTTTTGTAATTATCATATTGACAGCAAACCCCTTAGAGTTAACCCAGTAGTCAGGGACTTAGGGACACACATAGATAGTAATCTAGCCTTTGATCATCACGTGTCTACAGTGGTGCACAACTTATAAACAAAGATATGGCATCTAAGTCCAAGGAAGTCATTGTTCCACTGTATTCAGCATTCATCAGACCTATCATTGAGTACAATGCCCCCTTTGGTATCTACCTAACCAGGCATATCCAACAATTGGAACATCCACAGAAGTTACTCAGTAAAAGAATACAGGGTGTAAGTAATATGTCCTATGCAGACTGTTTCAGGGACCTATCCCATTATTCTGCCTCCTACAGGCTTTTGAGGGGAGATCTATGCCTGGCATACAGGGCATTGTCAGACCCCAGTCTGATGGACCTCCTGCATATCCACAAAACAAACAGCAGCAGAATTACCCATTCTAAAGACGTAAACCTTGCCTGTGATATAAATAAGACCTGCTGGAGAGATAAGTATGTATCCCAGGGACCAGTCCGTGAATGGAACAGGCTCCCCATCCATGTGAAGCAGTGTTCCTCCCTAACCCAATTCAAGTGCAACTTGGACAATTGGATGGGAGACCAGAAATTCATCCTGGTTTGGCACCTATGTCTCTAATGGACACAGGTAACCTGTAAATAGTTCACCTCCCAGGCCCATGCTTACACTAATCAAGGGTATCAGAACTTGTCAGAGATTTGGGGTGCATGGCTAGACTTAAAAAGGCCTTTGTGGTCATTAGCCTAGTAAACACCTATGAACCTACGAACCTATAAAACAGCCCAAAGGTAAACTTAATCCTCCACTGGCCAGAAGCATTTTGCTTGAATGTGAGTTTTAATGCCTTTTCAATGAATGTAAGTTTAAGGGCAGAGAAGTTTATTGCTCATCCTAAGTCTGTTTTCATTGTGAGACAGTATCGTTTGTTAAACAATGGCTGTCAGTGTTTGTGCTATTTTATTTCAATATCTGTAATCATTGTAGAAGTAAATAAGAAAACAATATGTATACTAACAGGTTTGAACAGTGTTTATGGTAACTGGGGAGCAATAACAAAGTAGTGGAACATTGGAATGACTGGGGAAGGGACTGCTGCTGGGGGGGATAGGTGGTTGCTGCAGGAGGGTTAGCTGTGGGATGCCCCAATCTATTACCTTGCTAGGACCTCATTTGATCGTGTTCTGGCTCTGCTTAGCAATCACTAAGACACCCACCAAAAGCAACACGTGACACCTTACATAAGCCTAAACCCAGTGATCACTTAAAAACATAGCCCATAAGGCAAGCAAACACCTCACCTAGTAATCTTGGATGGTCCTCAGTTTTAACCCCTGGGCTTTCAGATATTGGCTAAAACTTTATCCATCCACCTAGAGCAATGCCAGATTGAAAAAAAACAGCCAACATAGCAAAAAAAAAAAAAAAAAACTCATAGCAACCTTAAGGTGCTACAACTGAATGTTTGGAGCCTAAACAAGGAACTCCACACTGTACAAGATCTCCTGAATCTGTTGAATGTAGACATCTGCACTGTTACTGAGACTTGGTTTAAAACCTCAGAAGGTACTCTGACAGTGCACGGCTATGGTGCCTTCTACGCATTTACACCAACAGCAGCACAGACAAGGCTATAGGTGGAGGGGTCTTAATCTGCATTAGCAAGAAATACAACTACATGTTGGTTAAACAGAATGATGCCAAGGAGTTCCTCCACTTCCAGTTCTCCATATATAAGTTTCCTTAACTTGTCCTGGCCAGCTACAGGTCAACCTGCATGACACACAAAGCTTACAACTCTAACCTATACTTCCTAGAGGTGCTCACCATCCAGCTAAGTACCCAATTCATGGGAGGTTTTTACTACAATTTTAGAGGGAGGCTGATAATCTTATATTGCCCCTAACTCATAGGCACAACATTTCCTAGACTCTATCAGCACAAACACCCTGAACCAGACAGTGTACACTCCAACAAGAGGGTCAGACATATTGGACCTAGTTCTGACCAACACGGGAAAGAGTTGCACCCCCCCTCCACATGTCTGCTCTTCAATGTGAGGTCAGATCACACAGCCGTCTCTTTCGAAATAAAAATCAACTATCAATGCTTCCCAGATTAATGAGTGACTGAGCAACAATACCTTTATGTTATCCAGATTATGTATTTTTACTTTGGAAACTTTTGAGGAGTGGCATTGCCTAAAAAAGCAGTATGGGAGTGAACAGGGTTTTAGCCAATATACTAAATATACTAATACCTTCAGGGGACAGTTGCAGGGTATCCCTGGCAAAGCAATTAGGACTGATTATATATATATAAATAATGCCTGCCTATACAATGCCCCCCCCAAAAAAAAAAAGAAAGGTAGTCACTGTGTGCATACCCTCTGCTGTTAGACTGGGAAAAAAAACAGATGCTGAATTGGCTACAGTCATGTATGTCCAGTGAATGTTAGCATACATGTAAAGAGCATGCCCCTATGTTCCTCTCACCAATGCCTAAAGCCAGCCACATGTATACACGCCTGATGTTTTACTGTAATGAAAGTGAAAAAATAGTAATCACAGATATGTATTCCAACTTGTTGCTCCCAGACAGTACACTTCCCCTACACAAACTACAATAATCTTTTTTGCACACCTCTGACATCTGTGAGGAAAACAAATGAAGCAATTATTACACTGCCCCCAGATCCAATACAAACTATAATGACCTCCTGTGTACATCTTTGAGGTTTTATTGTGAGGAAAATTAAAAAAACAATAATAACCAAACCATCCCAGCCCTCACACACAAGCTACAGCAATTGTCTGTAAACACATCTAAGCAGGGCTAGTTTTAATAAGGGTGCATCTGAGGCCAGAGTCCACCACTAAGTCTATGTTAAAATCCATTTATACAGTGTGAAGTGTAGGGGCCACCAGAACTCTGGAAGCTTTAAAGGTCTGAAGCCTTATTTCTAAATCATAATTAGTGTTTAACTGCATTTTGTACTGTTATAAAGAAATGTCATGCATTACCCAACATTTTTATGGGTGCACAGATAAACAAAATCAGTGATATTTTACACCTACACAATCTACATGTTCACCATCAGGGACACTGGATGAAGGGTAGTTCACCTACTGCATGTCTTTAAGGTGCTGGAGTTGACTAGAGTGCATGGAAACCATCCACACTTGACATGCAAAAAGCCACAGTCAAGACCTCAACTAGAGCAAAGCATGTGCAATGGCAATGCTACTCACTGTAACACTATGGCAATAAGCAGCTGCTTTCACAGACATCCCCTTTTTGCCAAACCAATACAGATTGTGACCTATCATGTATGTCTATGTTTATGATGATAAGTGAAGGAAGTTATGCCAGCTTTCTACTCATAATTACACTGCACCCCTTCCACCCTACAAGCATGATGACAGTGCCAATGATGCTTGTGGTATAATGTAAAAAAAATATATAGCCAGATCATTACTCTTACACTGTAGTCCCACCCCCACACACACAAACATAAGTCATAACAATACTAGTTTTACAGTGATTTTAGCAAATACTTTTTACAATGATTTCAGCAAATACCAGTACATTATATGACATTACCACTGCCACACCAGATCAGTGTTTGTTGTTTAGCATTTGTCAGAAGTAATACATACCTGTCCCTATTCTTGTCCCTGATTTTGGGTGATATTTTTGTTCTGCCCATCATAAAAATGTTCCAATTTTCTGATAAATTATTCAGGATTACAGACAGTCAGTAATGCCAGACATTACAGGTTCATACGTCTTACTGTCCTAAAAATGCATGTTTATACAGAATGTGAAATTCCATTAACTTTTTAAGTGAATTAGAGCAATATGTAAAAAACTGCTCTTGATTTTGAACCTTTATTCTGTCATTATGTTTGGCTTTGCCCAGAATTCTTGAGCAAAGAATTTAAGAGTTATAGTATTTGGTGTCCTGCCAATATAATTAAAACTTCTTGGAAGAGAAAATCATCCCTGAAGATCAGCAGCATCTGTTCTTCTTATAATCCCTGGTAAGCACTGATATCTGTCACTCTAGTCAATTTGCTGATCTCTAAGGTTTACCTCACTCATGTTCATTCACTGATTATGGGCTTTATCCTAAGAAGGTCATATCACAACCCTGTTTAGGATGAAGCATGTTGTCAGAGAACAAATGATCCTTTTTTTCATTTTTCTTAACTAGCATCTGCTTTTGTGGGGCCCCACAGAGTCATGGATGAATAGGGTGGTCCTTTTGATGATCTGAGGGATTTCCATCTATGCTAGGAGAAATGGGGAAGTAGACATGTAACATATGCCAGCACAGCTAGCTGAAGTTTTTAAAGAATTGTATGTCATTTGTATATCATACTGATGTGTACAGGTGCTTGTGTTGAAAATGTATTTGTAAAGCTGCTTGTGTTAAAAATGTACCAACAGTGGGTCCTACTAGATAGAAAATAAGTACACCTGCATGTCAGACTGTATGGTAACTATTAAAATTAATACATTGTAACAGATTATACTGGAAGGGAAGAGGTTAATCTCTGCCCGCTAACTTTGAAAAATAGTTTAAAATTAAATTACTTGGTATAAGCCATAAAGATTGTATCTCACAGGTATTATTGTAGTCAGAGACATAAAGTCTGCACTAGGAAGCCTTCTGTATTGTTTTTAGCAGCAAACAAATTGCTACTCTGGAAGGGTGGAATTTTGAAATTGTTTTATGACTTTCAGAAGCTGCAACAAATCTTAGCAAACCTTTGCGTGTGCATTATTAACACATATGTGTTAGATTTGGGTTCATTTGCTAGTAAAGGGGGTGGTATGAGAACCAGAAGTCAGATGACCAGATGTATCTGACATCATTCTGTAATTCAGGACTAAAATTATATTTTAGTACTAGATGAGACAGAAGGCGGCCACGGTGGTGCTGCGGTTAGCGTTGTCACCTCACAGCAAGAGGTTCTCCGGTTTGATTCTCGGCTGGGGTGCCTTCTGTGTGGAGTCTGCATGTCCTCCCTGTGGTCACGTGAGTTTCCTCCGGTTGCTCCGGTTTCCTCCCACATCCCAAAGACATGCTGTAGGTGGATTGGACACTCTAAATTGGCCCTAGGCATGAGTGCGTGCATGTGTGTGCCTTCTGTGGAAGGTTCAGTGCCGGGCTGGCAACTCGACACCGTAAAACTCCACTGCCAATCATGAGCGGACAAATGATCCACTGTGGCAATCCATAACCAGGAAAAGCCAAAAGAAGAAGAAGAAGTACTAGATGAGGCAGGAGTTTCAAAGCAGTCTGTTTTTGAAACCTGACAAGAAAACCACTCACCTACTTCATCTTGCCTTGCTCTAGTAATTAACCAGGGAATGGTAATTCTTTAGATCAGTCAGAAAAATACAGTAAGATTAGTTAAGTACTGTTTTGCTTTTGCTGTGTGAATCTATTCATCTGTGTTGTTTTTAATATTTCCTGTGTCTGAAACTCTTGTGTTTATTGTAAATAGATATTTTGCATTTTATGTTCTTTTATTATTTATTATTAAATATATTTAAACTTTTCATTGTGGCTGGTCCTTTAGAGAATATTTTAACCTTTGAGAGTACTTATATTTATTTGGTTACACTAGGGCCACTCTTGAGAGCCTTGCCACATTGGTCAAAAACTGCCATTTGTATTAATTTCACTCGGTATAACTGGGTACCCTTGTAAGACCTTTAGAGTTGCTGGCTTTGGAGTGTCTGGTGGCAGTAACTACTTAATAGTCTAGACAAAGGGTAGCAGAGTGAATAAATATGTGCCAGTCTTTCCCATGGAAAGTGTGTGTAAGTGTGTGTGTGTGTGTGTGTGTGTGTGTGTGTGTGTGTGTGTGTGTGTGTGTGTGTCTGTGTCTGTGTGTGCAAATCAAATCTCAAAGAGTGTGTGTGTCAGCTACTTGGAGCAGGGACACAAAGCACTGGTTTCACAGACAGGGTGTTGGAGGACTTGGCTTGGACACTCGGCTGAGGACTCAACTCTACAGCTGTGCCAGTGGGAGTCTTATGGGAGCCTGGAGGTAGAGAGGGAAACCCAGACCCTGGACGGAGTTTGTTCCATTTGTGCTTTTAAGAGAAGTTGTGCTTGATTTAGAGAGCTCATCTGGAAATAATGTATGTATCTATCTTTGTTTCAAGTGACTGTCCCTCACACATATTCAAACTAGTTTTTCAAGTGATCCTGGATGAACATTGCTTGATGAACATGAGCTTGTGTGGGAACACATTAACCCATAACCTTTCTTGAAAGCCCATCAGCATTAGCATTGCTGACCCCACTATGGTGCTGCACTACCATATCATATGCCTGCAACCCTAGGCTCCACCTTAATAACTTGGCATTTTGCTGGCTGGCTCAATGTAGCTACATTAAGGGATTGTGGTCTGTAACTACAGTGAATTTCCTTTCATACAGATATTTATTTGTTTTATTTATTTATTGATATTTGTTAACCTGATTAGTCCAGCTGGGGCAGGAGCCCTTTTTTAGTGGAGACCTGATGAGAAAAGCTCCAGTTACAGACAGTTTAAGTATACATAACAGTTTGGTTTACAATTAAAAAACAATTATTATTAGCAGTACAATTTAAAGCAATTCACAGTGATAAGTTAAGAGGCATAACAGGGATAAGATAAGTAACACAAAAAAGTGTAAATAAGTACTGTACTTCAATATATATATATATATATATATTTTTTTTTTTTTTTACACATAGCTGATGTATAACTGATGTGGTAAGGTATATAGCAAGTTGTAGTATTTTAGGAATAGTACAGATTATGAGGTGTGAGAGATGAGAGTGCATGAATGGGGTGGAAGGGATATCTAGAGGTGTAATGTGACGTTAGAGAAAAATATGTGGGAAATAATATGCTGAGAGGATTGTATGAGGTTGTGGTAAAAAGGAATAGTATTGGAGTGGTAAAAAGTATGTTGAGAAGTTGTATGGGATTGTGGAATACAGAATAATATTGGAATTATGTAGGGTCATGACAAGTACAAGTTTCGGTTCTAATAAAGTGTAGTCTGAGTTCTTTCTTAAATTGTATAGGGTGTGTAATGGTGTGTAAGTGGGATGGGAAGTTATTCCATGCTTGGGATAGGGTGGATTTATATAGTAGTCTACCTATAGTTTTTGGGGTTGGTAGATGTCAAGGAGTTGTTGGTTAGAAGTACGAAGTGTGCAAGCTGGTGTGTAGAGGGATACCTAGGAGGAAAGGACAGGGCAGGAGGATGGTTTATAAAGTATAGAGTGAATAATTTGTAGCTGAGATAGAAGGAGTTGTTGACGGAGTTCTAGCCATTGTAGTGAGTTGAGTGTTAGGCAGTGGTGTGAGTTATACGGGGAGTTTATGATGAATCTTGCTATTTTGTGGTAGGTTTGTTGGAGTTTGGCAAGGGGAGTGGATTGAATATTAGTTAGTATTGGGGTGGCATAGAGAAGGGAGGGGAGAAGAAGAGCCTGAGCCAGGGACAGTCTAGCATCGTAGGTCAGGAATCTACAGTTTTGGTAGTGCGTGCCCATCTTTTGGTGATTTTTTTTTTATACTTTGAAGGATGTGTAGGTTAAATTTAAGTTTGTCATCAATGATGGCACCTAGAAGTTTTGTGTGGGAGCCAGGTTGTGTGGTGGTGTTATTGGAGGATGAGATAAGAAAGGTAGATTTTAGGTGAGAGAGAGAGTATGTGGAAGGAATAGCAGGAGTTTGATTTTTTTAGAGTTTAGGATGAGTAGATTATCAGTTACCCATTTTTCAACAGATAGAAAGGTGTCCTGGGTGAGAGTGTGAAGGTCAGAGATATTGTTGGAAGTGTAGATGAGAGCTGAATCATCAGCATATTGGATTAGAGCAGATTGTTTGCAGGAGGTATGAAGTTCATTTGTAAAGATATTGAACAGGAGGGGACCCAAGATGGAGCTTTGAGGCACCCCATTTGTCACTGGGAGGTACGGTGAGCAGGAGGAGAGCCATCAGATTACTGTCTATGAGACAGATAACTAGAGAAGAAGGCTAGGGTGGAGGGAGATAGATTGAGGTTGGAAAGTTTAGTTAGAAGTAAATAATGAGAGACAGTGTCAAAGGCTTTTGAGAGGTCAAGGAAAAGGCTGGATACTAGGAGGGTTATGTCATGGGCTTCAGCTATTGTATGTGTAAATGACAAGAGGGCTGTAGAGGTGCTGTGGTTAGGGCGGAAGCCATGTTGGGTGGGAGTGCGGAGGTTCTGCTGGAGAAGATAGTTTAGCAGTTGTGAGTGTATAAATTTTTCCATAATTTTGGAGAGAGGAGAGAGGATGGCAATTGGACGAAAGTTTGAAGGGTCTGTTGAGTTTCCTCCTTTATGCAAGGGGATAGTGAAGAAGGATTTCCAAATCTCTGGTACTGTTGTTTCCTGGATAGATCTATTAATTAAGTTAGGGTTGAAGTTTCTGCAGTGCCCATACTATGGCTAGACATTCATTTTCTACTGTTTTCTACTAATACTATTAATTAAGATAGGGTTGAAGTTTCTGCAGTGTCCATTCTATGGTAAGACATTCTTTTTCTATTGCTGCATAACAACCTCCCTAGTTCAGAGTCTACATATACCACTGGGTGCTCTTGGAAGTTGCGCTTAATGCATAGAGCTGCATCTGGAAATACTGTGTGTATATTTGTTTCAAGTGAAGGTCCCTCACTGGTGTCAGTGGTGAGGATTCAAGCTCCTTGATTACTGGCACAGAGAATGGACATCACAGTCCTCATAGCTGCAAGTATCATAGGTGAGTAAAAACAACTATGATTTTAGTTTTAGTTGGGAATACCCACCAGTGGGATTTAACCAAGTCAAGGGCATACTGTCAGTATCAAAACATTTAGTGAAATTATGAAGCCTGTAACTTGACAAAGCATTGTTACTACAATCAGAGATATCTTTGACTTTTAAAGGAGTAGCAATGATGTCAATCCTTAAGATTCCCCATTCAAAGTGTCATTATAACCTCCTAATGTATTAAGTACATGGACTGCTATACTAGCTTTTGCTGGTTTTACTAACATGTACCAAAATATCAACATAAGATAACATACTATGGTTGGGGCCCCCAGGACTTGGGGGCATCCAGCGACCACAGGGTTTGCTGGTGCCTAAAGCTGGATATGAGTGCAGTGACACTGAAAGTCATCTCACAGCACTTACAGTTAGATAAGGATGCAGCAAAATAAGAAATCCTGTTTCTCAGCTCCTTACACTAATTAGGTAGATGTCATTCCTTTTCAGTCAATGAAATGGAAAAGCATGTTTTCTAACTGATCCTATCCAAAGAAAAAATAAACAATCTGTAATATAATATGAACAAAAAAAATCAAAAAATAGTGGAAGTATTTAAACATTAAAAGAATAATCAAATCTGAAATCCACTATAATCACATATCAGCAGTAGTATGACAACACTTCTCTAGAAGTTTACATTTGTGCACAAGCAATGATTCACTGTGTGTGGCATTTCTCTCCTCTCTGCAACTATACAACAGTGGACTTAGTATACTTATGTAAAGGGGATGGTATTATACCAAGATATATGTGGTGCGTATCTATTTATTTCTCTTTCTCTCTCTGTCTATATATATATATATATATATATATATATATATATATATATATATATATATATATATAGATAGATAGATAGATATAGATATATATGTATTAGATATATATAGATATGCATGCATGTGTATATATATATATATATATATATATATATATATATATATATATATATATATATATATATATATATATATATATATATATATATATATATATATATGGGGTCCCCTTCATATTACCAAAATGCCACTTCACAGACTTTCACATGATCGAGCCGACAATACAGACAGGACATAACACCAATGTTTAAGTGACTGTAAAGAAGTGCTTGGCCAGCATGTCAGCCTTTGCCCCTTACCTCCACAGTAGTGCAATCTCATAGTTGGTATATTTAGTATATTTAGTTAAGGGGATGTGGAGGACAAAGCCCCCCATGTGGGTTTATTTTGATTGCTGCCATTGTTGTGTGCTTGTTGTGTTGGCCAACATGTTACTCACTGTCAGTTTCCTTTCGGTGTTCCAAACAGTCAGTTTTATGTCCTGTCAGTGTTGTTGGCTCGGTCATATATATATATATATATATATATATATATATATATATATATATATATATATATATATATATATATATATATCCTCATAACCCATCACCACCATAATCAGAGCACAGTTGTTTTGATGCTTAAGCATGGGCTGTTACCCCTACAGGAAAGACCAGTAGGACCTTGGAGCTTATTAACCCATTGATTTTTCAGATGGAGAAGTAGACACTAATGAGGTGTAAATTGTGGTTAGCTTTGTGCACTACTAAATAGAAATGTGATGGGATAGTCACAAACAGACACACACACACACACACACACACACACACACACACACACACACACACACTCACACACACTCACACATATATACACTTTCATGTGTGTGTGTGTGTGTGTGTGTGTGTGTGTGTGTGTGTGTGTGTGTTTGCATGTGTGTGCGCACATATACATGTGGTTTGCCTCAGAGATGATTATAATATATTATAGTCTCCATTTGCAGTATCTGTGTGCACAAGCTGTTAAGTTATGGTCATGAAATACATGTATGTGTCTTTTCATCATGCATTTTGCAGTGATGCTAGTACTGGGTACACGGTGTGGCATTATACATGCACTTATTGCAGTGTAAAATGACTGCCCCTCCAATTCTTGCCAAAAACATTTTTGGCTAAACTTGATGGGAAGTCTTACAAGCTGCTAGTGCTCTACACTTTATTGACATGTCTCTGACTTGTGAAAGTACCTGCAGTGCCACTAATATGTAATGAAATAGCAGACACAGACTCTGAACCCTTTCCTGTGACAGTAATGTTGTGAACTGGTATTAATTCATTTGAAAAGAACTGTGCGCATTTGCCTATCTCAACATTAAATGTTTAGTTGCTCTTCTCGCTTAGGCATATATAGGTGAATCTCACTGGATAGGTGTATTTTTATATCTTATGTCTCATGATGATTTCATATAAAATTCCATCAATATGCTTTTGTGCAGCACCTTCCAAAAGAGTTGAGATTAATACCTCTCCATTCCTAGATTCCAATATCATTGTCACATAAATTTGAAATGTCACTCCCAGGAATGTGGTTGATTGAATTTATTTATGCTTGACTCACAAGGCTGCCACGCTGTGTGTCTTTCAGATGTCATTTGTTTGTGACAGCACACAATATCATGAACTGTGTGCATAACAGTTGCATGTTCCAGATAACATCCATGTGGTATCCCACAAAACTGTATCTACTTGACCACGTTTTTCACAGTAGCAGGGGGTTACAGTCATTATAACATTTTCTACAGTTCTTGCAGACCTGGTATTTATTAAGAAGTGGCAGATTAAAGGAAATGTAGCTATTATTTGCAAAATATTTTTTGTCAGAATTAATGATCATGAAATGTGAGTTGTAATCTTGTGATCTGGAATTTTGTAGCACCTATAAAATAATCACCTAAATTCATAATGGTGATTTTTTCTTTATATTCATAGTATTGGTACACAGGTTTTTCTGTAGAAGCAGTTTGCCCTTCTATTGTATATGGTTACTGCATACATTAATTTATAGGATCATAGGATCATAAGAAGTTACTAGGCTATTGGTCCTGAGGCCCTTATAAGCCTAGCTAAGAGTTTAGCCCATGCATTGATAAATCAGCACCCAATACCCCTGTCCAGCAGGGACTCAGGTGGAATCCAAGGGATGTATTTTCTATTTCCCATCCAGTTATCCAGATTGTGCTTAAAAAAGGTTAAAGATATACTCTGCTTGACGTGGAGAGGGAGTCTGTTCCACAGATGGGCGAGTCTCTGCGACACAAATCTGTCCTGCCAGCAAGTCCTATTGATGTCACAGACCAGGTTGAGGCCACATGTGCGGGTTACTCAAGTGGAGCTTGATTTGTGGATATGCAGCAGTCCCACCAAGGCAGGTTCTGAATTCACCTTGTATGCCAGACAGAGGTCACCTCTGAGGAGACAGTATGAAACAGAGTAGATGTTTAGGGCTTTTAGCCTATCTGTGTATGGTAGATTTTTGAGGCCCTGGATTCTCCTGGTGAGGAACCTCTGTGGTCCTTCCAGCTACTGCATGTACATGCTGAATGGGGCGTTGTAGTCAAGAATGGGCCTTATAAGGGAAGAATACAGGGATGTTATGACCTCCTTATCCCTGGATGAGATACCCTTAGTTATGAGGTAGGCCATGTAGAAAGCTTTCCGTATAGTGGAAGCAACATGGTGGTCAAAAGTCAGGCTGCTATCAATCTGGGTGCCCAAATTCTTCATGACTGACTGCGTGCTTAGAACATTGTCATTAATGTGATAATTTGTGGGGACATCTGTCTCCTCAAAGAGGATGATGATGCATTTTTTTTGTATTCAGCTTGAGGACATGTTTCTGGCACCAGTCATTTGTTTGGGTGAGACCCCCTTGGAGGATGTCCACATCACTAGGGGAATTGATGATAGCTCCCAACTTGCATTCATTTGCAAACTTGGTCAGCCATAGCCCACTGGTTTTAGCCTGTACCTCAGAAAAGTATATTCCAAATAAAAGAGGCTCCAAGACTGAACCCTGGGGTACGCCACTCGATACGGGTTTACTGCTTGAGGTGGCTTCCCCTATTTTGACTAAGTGGGTTCTATCAGTGAGCCATTTCGCTACCCATCTGGTAACATACAGATTGATGCCTAGTTGAAAAAGTTTATCTATTATGCCCGAGTGGGGAATAGTGTCGAAGTCTTTGGTCAGGTCAAGGTAGGCAGTGTGCACCGTCTTCCCCTCATACATTTTTTTCTCAAAAAATTTTTTATTAAATATATAAATAACAAGACAGTTAGAAGTTTTATACATGAACAGTAGGTATAAATAAACATATTTCGACTCATAGATGAGAAAACAATCCTTCAGGAGATTTAACATATTATTAAGTAATAAAGCAATACGCAATATGTACACTATATACAAGTTAGGCAACCTGAAAAAAAAAAAAAATTTTAACATTAACTATTTATTATATTTAAGACTTTTTCTAACACTAACTTTTTTAATGCTTTTTTTTTGGACTTCTAACTAAGTGCCTTTGAGCATCAATATATGAAAAAGCCATTTTCTGGAAAGTAACCCAATTTAGTTTGGTTCGATCCAGACAATTTTGTATTATGTAAAGTTTTAGTAATGAGCAAATAAAAATGATAACATGAATATCTAATTTTGAAAGATGAATTAATGGAATATGAAGAATAGCAAGTTCCCAGGACAATGTAGACTTTTGGTACCCCATTTTCTGCAATCTGACTTTCAAAGAGGTCCATAATCTGTGAGAAAAATGACAATACCATAAGATATGTGAAGGTCTGCTTGGGGGTGAGAACAACATGAACATGATGGGGATTTACTTGGGTTAAATTTATTTAATTTGTATGGGGTATAGTAGGCGTCATTATTAATCATTAATTGTGTATATGATAATTTTTTAAAAGGGATAAATTCCTTTGTATATCTAATGGCCAAAAGTTTCTGAGACTCTGACAATTGGGAGTTATAACTTAAAAAACATTTGATAAAAGACAATTATGGTCCATTATTAAGCTATTGATTAACTTATAAGAGTTTGAGAGCATTTTATCTGATGAGGAAAGTATTTTGATAATCGTGTCGAGGTTTTTCATTTGTAGTTCTATGTGGTCTAAATATAAAAACTTGTTTTTAATTATTACTCTTAGTTGACTAAGGATTGGTGAATAGTTCCAATTTACTTTCAAAATTTTACGTCAATCGGGTAAAGATAAGTCAAGATATTTCAAAACATCTCTAACTTTTAAATTTTTTATTTAAGGATATTTTGTTAAGTTAAAGGGTTTGTTGTCTATCATTATATTTGGGTTTAGATGAATTGGTTGAATAAGGTGAGAAATCTTTTCTAGATTACATAGTTTGAGTAAGGTTTGGAAGGCTCTAATCTTTTGTTTAATTACAGTAGACATATTTTTAATAAATAAACTATCCAAAGAGATAAAAGGAATAGCTTCTGGATTTATATTTTTGAAATGATGTAATTGTACCATAATTTTATCCATAAAGAATGATTTGTATAAGAAATATTCTTGAAATTAGATATGGTGAGAAGTTTATTAGATGAGACAATCAAATAATAGAGATATAGATTAGGAAGGCCTAAACCACCCTTGTCCTTCAAAATTGACAATCTGGAATAGGAAATTCTAACAGATTTAGGGAACCATAAAAATGTTGCCAAAGCTTTATTTACAGACTGAAAAAAAGATTTTGGAATTATCTGATCAGATGATGTGAACTGGTAAAGGAATTTAGGCAGAATGTTCATTTTAATTATGGCCGCCTTTGATAAAAGTGAAAGGTTTAGATGTTTTCATCTGTCCATATCAGATAATATTGAGTTCCATACTTTATTGATGTTATTTTGAAAAGAAGATTTATTATTGTGTTCTAAATTGATACCTAAATATTTTATACTATAAGTAAACTGAAAATGATGATCTGAAAACAAAAATGATTTATGTGCTAAGTGATTTAAGGGAAAGATATGAGTTTTAGAAGAATTTAAAAGATAATTGAAACCAAGAGAAGTAATCAATGGAGTTTGTTATTTTTCTATAATCAGATAATGGAGTTTGGAAGTAAATAACTAGATCATCAATAAAGCTGAAAAATGAATTTTGGTATTAAGAATTCTGGGGACATTATGAAAAGTATTTTGAATAATATACAACAACAAAGGTTCTAAATAAATGTTAAAAGAAAGGGAGACAATGGACAACCCTGTCTTGTTCCTCTGGTAATCTTTATAGGAGAAGAAAATTGACCATTAATGTAAAGTCTAGTAAACATATCTTTGTATAAAACTTTTAAAAAATTTATAAAGAATAAAGGAATATTGAAACATGACATAGTTTGAAAGAGAAAGTTCCAACAGACTCTGTCAAAGGCATTTGATGCATCAATGATCAGAGCATATATAGGGTTTGAATTTTTAATGAGATGAATGATAGACTCTAAGGACAGAGTATTATCCCAAGCATGTCTGTGGGACATAAAACCTGATTGATCTAGGGAAATAATTGAGGGTAAAATCCGTTTCAATCTGTTAGCCAAAATAGATGATAAAATCTTAATATCTACGTTTATTAAAGAAATGGGTCTATAATTTATTGGGTCAGATTTTTCTTTATTATTTTTTAAAATTAGGATGGTTTTAGATGTATTCCAATGAATATCTGAGATATCGTTAACTCTTATATGATTATATACTTTGAGAAGAAAGGGAAGAATTACCAATTTGAAAGTTTTGAAAAATTCTGGAGTAAAACCATCTGGACCAGGAGATTTTCCCAATTTAAGATTATCAATTGAATCCGAGATTTCTTGTAACGATATAGGAGCAGAAAATAATTTTTGTTGACTATCATTTAATTTAGGGAAATGTAGAGAATTTAAAAAGATTTTTAAGTGATTATCATTAACTGAATTAGAAGAACCTGAATATAAATCAGTATAGAGAGAAGTGAATAGCTGAATTATCTCTTCATCCATGTTATATAATTTATTTTTATAAGATAAAGATGAGATTTTCGGTCTTTCAAAATTAACTTTACTAATTCTCGCTAATAATTTAGAAGGAACCTGGGCCCATTCTGAATATGAGGCAAGCAATTTTTGTTCAGCTAAAGAGAGATTATTTTGGTGAAGCAAAATTAAATCTTTCTGACAGTCAGAATTTGTTTTCTATAGTAGGGTCATGATTCAGTCTAAGATGATTTTCCAAGGAAAAAATTCTAGATTTTAAGAACTCCTCTTTCTTAAAGTATTGCTTTTTGAAAAAAGCTGCTTTACTAATAAATAATCCTCTTAATCTCACTTTACATGCAGCCCATTGTATGTCATAAGGAATGTCTGATGACCCCAGGTTATTTTCCATTTCCTGTAATATTTCTGAACATTGTTTGCAAATATCTTCATTTAGCAGTAAATTATTATTTAAAGACCACTTATTAAAGTCAATTTTATTTTTAATATAAGAGTTTATGTTTAATTTTAGTGAGATTCTTGAATGGTCCGAAAAGAATCTAGGTTCAATGTTAAAATCCAAAATATATTTTGAGATATAATCAGAAATTAGAAAGAAATCCAATCTGGACCACGACGGTAACACTTGGAGTAATAAGTATAGATATCATTCTTATTTGAGACTTTAACATTGTGAAGTGGATCAATTAAATTATATTCCGTCATCAAATCATTAAGGGCCATAGTAGATTGATAATTATAAGTAACAGTGGAACAGGATCGATCAATTACTGGATTTATTACTGCGTTCCAGTCACCACCCACTATAATATGGTGGTCTTTATAGGATGTGAGAATATTATAAATTTTAAAATGAACAAATGTTGTGAATTACATGGGCCATATAAGTTTAAGACTAAAAGAGGTTTGTCCAGACCAACAATAGAAGTGGTAAATAAGCACCATCTCCCCTCATTATCAAATTTCTCATCAATAATGTTCCCCATGAATTTTTGTTTAATGATTATAGCTACTCCTCTGGAATTATATGAGTCACCTGAAGCTACTATCTTTTTGATCCATTTTTTATTTCTCTCTTTATTCCAATCAAGACGCGGAATATGGGTCTCTTGAATAAAACAAATATTTGCCTGTGACTTAAAAATCAAATGAAATAATAATGACTTTTTGGCATTGCCTTGAATACCTCTAACATTCCAAGAATCCAATATTATATCAACTGGCATATTCAAGGCATACAATCATTATTGATGCTATAAAGGTGAACTCAAAGTAAAAATCCAATAATACTTTAAAAAAGAAAAAAGTAAAAGCAGCATTTGAATATGCAATCGGGTCAACAAATATCATTTGCTGAAAAATAAAGAAAAAATTTTTCAAGAGCAATAAAATGTATATTAATATCCTTTATCCTAACCCTAGTGCCTACCCACCAATCACCCTGTGATAAAGGAAGATCAGAAGTGAATAAGATAGAAGTTGTAATTATAAATAATAATAACATCGGATTAATATAAAAATTGCTCAAAGGAAGCCTAACACAAATTAAAACCAGAGTAATACTACTAAAACTATATACAAGACTAACTAAATTCAAGATGTCCAACATACTCAATCCCTACTTGAAATACTAAGCTAAAAGCTCCTATTATTAAGTAAAAATTATAGTGATTAAATGCATTTCCTCAAGTATTTCAAAGAAGAAAAAAATAGAATAAATTTTGATTAACTAAAACAATACGGCATAACAAGTATTACAATTAAAACAGAACATATGTTAGGTAATGTAAATAAATATAAAGAAACCCATCTAATAACACTATCATATATGTAAACAAAACAGTGAGAAATCTAGGGATAGTTGTATCATATATAAGGTGATGTTTTAGATATACATATATATAAAAAGCCATAAACATTGCTAAACAGATAAAATTATGCACTATCCAATAAACACTCTTTAATGCTTAGTAACTTTTTCCCAGTAGTCAAATAGACAATAAGTGTGATAAAAAACTCAAATAACTATAGAATGAGCATTTAACTATAGTTCAAATAAAGCATAAACTGTCCTCCAAGCGACCATACTCTAAGAAACAATTCAATATAGATGTAAGCTAACTGTCTAAATAGCAGTAATATAGCATCTGCTCACAATGATATATTATAAATTGAAATAGGTTTTGGCGCCATCTAATGTTCAAAGATAAATACAAATAAGAACTATTGGATAGTACCTTAAACTACAGTATGTACACTAGATTAAATGAATATTAATGTACTTTCATATGAATTTAAATAAATTTTAGAATACTTATACTAATGGCGCTGTTAAATTATATAGTTAAACTGTCCTTCTAAAATATAAAAGCAATACAGCAAACAGGATGTAAAAACACAGTGTTCATAAATATACTCATTATAACATCTAAATAGAACAAAAACAAGTAGGCTAAACTCAAAAAATCAAGGAGTTTAAATATAGACAGGTAAGTTTAGCTAATAACGTTTAAAGATATCCATTCCAAGCATTACATTTGTGTAAAGGCTTTCTATAACAAAACCACCAACTGCAGTCCCCTAATCAAGCTTCTGAAAAAAAATGCATGAATTTCTCAAATGAACAGGTGTACCGTGTAATACTTTTCTATTTAAACATTTTGGCATCTTTCAAGATAACATAAAAAACAACATTTTGTAGGAAAATATATGTTCTCTTCTTTACCCATTTTCTGGAATTGTAATAAATGAAACTAACCTGTTCATTTGTTTCAAGAACAATTTCCATCCTAATGCATGAAGGTAACTGCTAGCTTTGGAGCGAGAGAGACATGTATAAGATCGCTGAATGTAACGTGTGAGAAAGACATATTTAAACTTAAAAACATCCTTCGCTTGTGAAGAGGAACACTGTAAATGATAGAAAGTCCTAATAAAACATTCCTGATGCTGAATACATGCTGAAAACAAGCGCAATTGTGTATGAAGCTGTCGCTTCGCAACAAATGATGACGTCACCATCCATCTCAGAGAGTCTGTAGTGCGCGATCATGTAGAACAGCAGCTGAAGCTATGAGCAGAAGATTTTTCCTTCAAGAGTCTCGAGAGGCGTTTCTCCCTCCATAAATCTTATAACTGACACAGGGGACTGTAATTTAAAAGCTTTTAAAAAAAAAACTAGTATACTGCCTTCACACAAAGCAAGGAAATGAAAGAAACATAACTATTTGACTGTTTTTAGCACTTATAGTAAATCTATAAATCTGGAAAGCCTGTCATAGCACAATATTATTTAAAACTTATCAGAATTAAAACAAAATAAATTCAAAACAAGTTATTGAAGTGAAATAGGATTAGGTCATAACAGACATGTACATCCTATATTATAAATATTGTCTGAAAAATAACACTTTTGTATTCCATTGACAGTAACATATTATGATACAGTGTCAGGAAGCTTTGTAAATGTTTTAAGAAAAATGTCTTTAGCATCTTTGGGGTCTGAGCACACAAACCTTTTGTCATTAACTGTAAAAGACAAAGTATTTGGATAGGACATACGAAATCTTATCCCTCTTTTATCAAGTCAGCACAATAGGGGCAAGTTTTTGTCTATTTAGTTTAATTTGAGAAGGAAGATCTTGGGAAAAAGATAGTTTGTGAGACTTCCATATGAACTGTTTTGTAGTTTTAGCTGTTTCAGGATCTGGAAAGTATCCTGAAAGTTTAATAACTTAGTATAAATAATCCTTGGTGTGGAAGAATCTTGCTTTGCACATAATGCTCTATGTGCTCTCTCTACAATTATAGACTTTGAAGATGTTTCACAGTTTAACAATGTTTCAAAGATATTCTTAGTCACAGATAGCAAGTTTTATTGTCATAAGATTCAGGCAAACCACGAATAATGATGTTATTTCTTGACTCCTGGCCTCCAAATCCAACAGTTTAGCTTGTATATCAGAAATAATCTTGTCTTTAGACTTAAGGTCACTTTCCAATGAATCTGTTTTTAACTCTAAAGCTGAATTTCAGTTTTCAATCATATCCATTCTATCATTTATTTGCTTTAAAGTTTTACTAAAGTCAGCAAATTGTTCTGAAAAGTTTTGGATAGCACTTTGGATAGGCTTTAATGCTACTTTTAGTTCGTCTAAAAGGAAATTTGAATCATTTAAGTCTTTATTACTTACTTTGGAAGTTTCAGTAGGTTGTTTAGATGTCCTTAGTCTTTTGAACTGGAATCTTTTCAGGAGAGAGCATTGAAGAAAATTTGGCCTTTGTAGGCTGAGTCTCCATGGAGTCGGATTTTGTAGCCATGCCCAGAGATGAACTGCAATTGACAGGATTTCAGGAACCAGGAATAGACTGGAGCAGCAGGTGTCCCAGCAGCAGAGAGAACAAAATTGTTCTGAGGTAAAATAAATCCCAGGATAAGAAGTCCAGAGTAAAAAATAATCCAAATTCGTAGTAAAAGATTTATAAAATCTTTTAGTAAAAAAAACTGAGGAAAAAGATTGGTATAAAGTTGTAAAAAAACAAAAGTTAAATAGCTGTGAGGAGCTCAAGGAGTAGGGACTAAATTAGTCGGCAGCCATCTTGATCATTATCTTCCCCTCATACATGGTTTTGGTGACTGTCTCAAAAAGGTCAACCAAATTTAACAGACATAACCTCCCCCTGATGAAGCCAAACTGTGTGGGATCATGTGTTTGGAGGTTGCCAATGTCCTTGCTTATGAGGTCCATAATAATCCGTTCCATGGCCTTGCAGATCAGGCTAGTTAGGCTGATGTGCCTATAATTTCCTGGATCAGTGGGCGCTCTACCTTTGTGTAAAGGGATGACAATGTCTGTCCTCCACTCAGCTGGGACAAAACCTGTACTGAGGCTTTGGCTGAATAGGGTGCCTAATGGTGCTGTAGGATCCAGCCTGGAATGTTATCATGTCACATGGAGGCTGTATTTTGTGCCTTTGAGAGAGCAGTGATGACCTGATTCTTAGATATAAGGGGAAGGGGGCAGGTACTGGGAATGTCCTGATTTACTGATGGGGGAGACAGAGGGGTGAAATGTTTGCTTAATCTGTCAGCCACAAGTTTGCTATATCTTTCAGAATTACAAGCTACTGCCAAACTTTGAAGTTATTTAAGGAAATCAAGATTTGCATTGTATTGCTGTCTTGTTATGTCTCAGGTGACACAAAAATCACTGTCAGTAAATAAATGCAATCAGCTACTAAAAGTTTCCTAATTACAGCCAGCAGTAATGAAATATAGGGATAAATCCTGACTATGGTCTTGGTGACCCGAGTACAGTTATCTCTGCCATCGTTTGGAGGTAGCATGAAGGTGATAGCCAAACTTACTTGAAGGGAGGGAGATAGGATTATACCAGCCATCAGTTGCCACAGTCCCATGAAGAAGAAGCAGTGTCAAAGAGTGGCTCAGGGTGGGCATATCGCTACCAAGCTGCCAACTCAGTAGCCCTCTCTGGATGTGTATGGGATTTTGAACTAACAAAAGGAGAGTATAGTGGCTCCCACTGTGATCTGTGACATTTATCATGGCTAGAATAAATGCCCTATCCATTTGCTCTCTCTCTTAGGGGAGTATTAGGGGGTGATCTATGTCTGACGTATAAGGCACTCAGAAATGCAGCCCTGATGGAGCTGCTACACATCCACAAGTCAAGCAGCATGAGGGTCACCTGATCTAGGGATCTAAACTTAGCGGCTCAAACAAAGGATGCTGGAGAGACAGATATGTGTCTCAGAGATTCCCTTTTCTTTGGAACAGGCTTAATATTCACATTACGCAGAGGACTTCCCTGGCTGTCTTCAAACACAGTTTGGAACAATGAATAGGAAATCACAAATTTATACCTGGGGTAGTGCCTATGTCCCTTACGAACAGGGACAATCTGTAACATACTGAAGGCACATGCACAAAAACATGCCATCTTCTTGCATCTAAGGGCCATATATTGGGTAAAATCAGGTTACATTTGGTTAGGATTGTAAGGGCTCTTAAGCCATTAGCCCAGTAATCTCCTATGAACCTATCAATCTTCTGCCCAATGAGGGTTTAGGACTCCATACTAGAAAACAACCTCAGGATGCACATGAGGAGAAAGTCATTACTACAGTTGCTTATACAATGACATCATCAAAGCAGCTCTCACCATCATTGAGGAATACTTAAGGCAGGTGAATGGACATGTCTGGTGGGGTGGTGATGGTCAGTAGACACAGTAGGAGAAAATACAGATAATAAGAATGTTCTTCATTACTTTAGCATTCCACAGTCTAATGCAAATAGTTCAACTGTCATTTTAATCCATTGTGTATATATATATGTGTTATCACTGTGTTGTAGATATTAATTACTTTAGATATGGATACCATACAATATCAAGTCAGTTCTATAGAAATCACCATTCAGAATTTTGTATTCATTTAACCGTTAGGTCATAACTGCTGATTAGAGATTACTCTTTGTTAATGCATGAATCTTAAGTTACTCTGTGTGCTTGGAAATAATTGTATCTTTAATTAGCATTAGCATGATGCATCTCCTTTGCAATGTAACTTTTAGTATTCTTATTTTATTATCCATTTAGCATTTCAGTTAGTATTTTACTTGTAAGGAGCTTGTTCCATCAGGACAATACCAGTTCCCTTATCCCCCCTCATAATGTGCAGACTTTTATTCTTTTCCAGCTCATGGAGAGCTGTTAGTTCGTTTGGTGTAAGATTTAACCATTATTCGCTGTTCATATATATATTTTTTTTTGCAGCAAGTCTCACAAGTCACACTCACACACTTTCAGGAAGACCTGTAGTTTAAGTAATGGTGGGGGTTGTAAACACTTTTCCTTTTCAGGATCTTATTCATGATGGTATCATTTGTTCCTGATGGTTCGACCTCAGCATCATCCACTTGAATTCGTAACTTCAGCTCTCCAAGAAACATCCACAGGTCTAGTAAAAGGTTACCCTCGATTACATTCACACATAGGTAGCAGTTTGTATTTTCTTGTATAACAAGGAGAAGTAAGTTTCTTATTGATGGTTTTTATTATGCAAAAACAGAATTTATTGACCTTATCACTGCATATTTTTCATTATAAAGCTGTTCTGAAGAAGTTCTTGATACAAATAAAGAAGAAAAGTACTCAACACTAATTCTACATACTTTGTCTTGCCTGGTAAAGGGAGTGTTATTTGCATTTTTTGCAATCAATTTTTCAGTTTACTATATAAATATATATATATATATATATATATATATATATATATATATATATATATATATAAACACACACACATGCGCTCACGCACACTTCACACAAACACACACATATATATATATATATATATATATATATATATATATGGGAGCACTACAGAATCCTAAAAGCCCAAAATCCTGAGACCAAAATCGTGAAAGTTCAATATACTGAAAACTCAAAATACTGAAAACACACAGGATACCAACACTTTATATTCCAGCACAAGTACATACAGAAACATATTACCCTTCAACTATATGCAGGCAAGACCCCCTGCACTATATATACGGGTGTATCACATTTTATCTAAAACACCCAGCTTCGACTGGAATAATATCGACCGCAAAAGATCAAAAACAACGTAATTGACACATTACTATGCATGTGCTAATAAACAGTCTTGCGACACGCAAAATTTAACCTCTAACATGTAAATAAAAGCATCATTTTTTGCAGGAGTGCAAGTCTACCTGTCTTTTGCCCCACACACCTAATGCTAATTGTACATACTTACTCCAAGATTGCTCAACCACATGGTAATGGCAAATTTCCTAATACCTGTATTTGTGCAGTTTTGCAACCTGGTGACCAACCTCTAGTTGACTAGACAGCTGTCAACCTAACATGTGCTCCAATCAATCACTAGCACCTATATATATATATATATATATATATATATATATATATATATATATATATATATATATATATACTTGTGTGCATATATTTATGTGCATGTGTGTGTTTGTATATAAACATATATAGCTGTGTGTGTGTGTGTGTGTGTGTGTGTGTGTATATATACAGTGGATATAAAAAGTGAACATACCCCTCAAAAAATGCCAGTTTTTTGTGATATAAAAAATGAGACCACAAGAAATCATTTCAAAATGTTTCCCACCTTTAATGTGACTTATAATCTGTACAATTCAATTGAAAAGCAAACAAATCTGTTAGGGGAAAAATACAAAAAATTAAAAAAGTACAATAAGCTAGTTGCATAAGTGTGCACACCCTTAAACTATTACTTTGTCTAAGCACCTTTTAATTTAATTACAGCATTCAGTCTTCTTGGGTAGGAGTCTATCAGCATGGCACATCTTGACTTGTCAATATTTTCCCACTCTTCCTTGCAAAAGCACTCCAAATATGTCAGATTCCAAGGGCATCTCTTATGCACAGCCCTCTTCAGGTCACCTCACAGATTTTCTATTGGATTTAAGTCTGAGTTCTGGCTGGGCCATTCCAAAACTTTCATTTTCTTCTGGTGAAGCCATTCTTTTGTTGATTTGGATGTATGCTTGGGGTCAATGTCATGTTTAAAGGTGAAATTCCTTTTCATCTTCAGCTTTCTAACAGATGCCTCTGGTTTGGGGCCAAAACTGTCTGGTATTTGGAACTGTTCATACTTCCCACCACCTTGACTAAAGTCCCAGTTCCAGCTAAGGAAAACCAACCCCAAAGCATGATACTGCCACCACCATGCTTCACCATGGGATGGTGTTCTTTTCGTGATGGGAAGTGTTGTTTTTTTTTGCCAAATGTACCTTTTGGAATTGAGGCCTGAAAGTTCAACCTTAGTCTCATCAGACCATAACACATCTTCCTACATGCTTTTGGGAGACTTAATGTATTGTTTTGCAAATTTTAGCCAGGTCTGGGTGTTTTGTTGTGTAAGAAAAGGCTTCCGTCTTCCAACCCTACCCCATAGTCCAGACATATGGAGAATACGGGAGATTGTTGTCACATGTAGTATACAACCAGTACTTTCCAAAAATGCCTGCAGCTCCTTCAGTGTTGCTGTAGGTCTCTTGGCAGCCACCCTGACCAGTTTTCATCTTGTCTTTTCATAAATTTTGGAGGGACATCCAATTCTTTGCAGCGTCACTGTTTTGTCATATTTTCTCCACTTTTTGATGACTGTCTTCACTGTGTTCCAATGCTGTGGAAATTTTTTTGTACCCTTCTCCTGACAGATACCTTTCAACAATGAGAAACCTTTGATGCTTGATAAGCTTTCTGCAAACCATGGATTTTGCTGTAGCGAGCAACTGAGCAAATGTCAGGAAAAGACTACTAGGACAGCTGAACTTAATTTGGGGTTAATCAAAGTGTCTTTAATTGATGTCAGGTGTGTACCCAAGAAGACTGACCCCGGGATCCATGAAGCTCGGTGCAAGGATGGCGTTAGCCTTGCGCCAACTGTGCAGTGTAGAGATGGTGCAGCAGCACCACATGCATATTAATGAAGGCGCACTGTCGTAACGGCCACGTGCAGAGGAAACATGTATAAGTGCAGGGGGTGTGTCTAAGTGCTGCACGGAGGCGTGAACATGTCAGCTGCATATGCGCAACCTAAAATGCTGACTAGTACAGCCTGCCTCTAATAGTAATCACTCCTGTCAGTGTCCGTGGATACTGAAATGTATGCAAAGTATACAAGACAATTTTGCGAACACCAAATTAAAAAGTAAACACAAAGGCACGTAGCTGAATACTGAGACGCCGTCCCTCGAACAAATGATATTTAAAACCCCGTACCCGTATTCCATTGTAGTGTCGATAGTTATACCAAGTAGAAGTGTTAGTGTGCCGCCAATTGCTAAGCCTAGCCCAATGTTTAGGGTTACCACCTGTCCTACATTGTGAGGGACAGTCCCCCTCTAGGCAGGTGTGTCCATACCAAAACCATTGTAAATGTCAAATGTCCTGCGATTGTAGGACATAATTATGTCCCATATTTTATGTAATATTCCCATACAATACTTATTTCCATATATAAAATACCTAAATGTTACAAGAAACAGAATAAGCAAGTAAATGAAACAGAATAAGCAACTACACCTCTACAACAATAAATGCTTATATTTAGGCATAAAACTAAAGTACTATCCTTTGTAGTGACTGTGGGTATGTGTTGGCCTGTAAACTCTGATGTGTTTCCCAAAAATGTCCCATCCTGGTCATATGAAAAGTTGGCAACCCTACCAATGGTCAGAGCATTTGCCCAATATCTGCCCATTTGCGGTCCAAGTCGTCCTTGTCAGGATGGCTCATAGATGAATGGGCATTACCTGAGTCTACGTAACATGTCATAAAAGAAAAGTATTTGCGTGTACCTACGTGTGTGAAGTACAGCATGTGGATGATCAGAAATGCTAGGATAGTCCTCACAACTATATTGGTACCAGAGACATGTAGTGTACGCAATGTGTTCTGTTGACTGTGCCATGGGCCATCAACTAGAGAAGGGATGGATGGTGTCTGTGGAATATGGGGGTGGGGGGTGACAGGTAATGTAATAATTCACCAAGGGGAGACTGGGTTGGATGCACAATAGGTGAACTGGAGGTCTACAAGGGAGCAGTGGGTGAATCAGGAAGATAACCAAAGAACAAATATTCACATCTGCAATGCAATCCCACAATCATATCAACATTAAAAAGTGCAATACACATGTACAGAAACGTTACCGGCACATACCCACATAATGGTCTGGCCTGAACTGCGCCATCCAAACCCAACACATCTGGATACATAATTGAATACCCATCATCCCTTTCACAGCACACACCCCCTTCTTGAATATCCACCAAAACCACCCATACTCGGGCTGCTAGATAGGCGCAGCCATATCTGCACATAGTGACCGCTACCCATATCTAGTAGGACGTCTCATCCTAGGCAGTCTCAGGATTGCAAACTATGTATTCCTTGCATGTATAACCCTACCTTATTGCCATAAAGCCAAAGAAGGTCATCAGTCTCCACAATTTTTGGATATCCCTGATGGGATAAGTATCTGTTCTAAACATTAGACTTGGTGTCACGACACGATGTCCAGTCCTGTATACATCTGGGCACAAGTTGTATGAGTAGTAGTTGTTCACAAGACTGCTCAGCCTCCAGCCAGTCCTGTAGAACCTATGACCTGGGATTAAACACCTGACTGTGATGTACATCTCCCCACATGCATTATCGGGAATATATACCTTACACATTCGCATAGTGGCAGTTGGATATAGGGTGATTAAGGCGCTTTAAAGCAGACGTAAGTAGGGTTAGCACCTATCCCACTTTGCGAGGGACAGTCCCTTTTTGGGCAGTTGTGTCCTGACCAAATATAATATAATGGCAAATGTCCTGTGATTGTAGGAAATGCTTATGTCCCATATTTCATGTAACAGTTTCATAGAACAGTTATTTCTGTATGCAAATTACTTAAATGTTGCAAGAAACAGAATAAGCAACTAAACTGCTACAGGAATAAGCTTTCATTTAGGCAAATAAGTAAAGTTCTAACATTTGTACTGACCATCAGGCTGTAAAATCTGATGTGTGTCCCGAAAATGCCCCACTTTGGCCATTTGAAAAGGTGGCAACCCTAGACGTAAGTGGGTATGCAAGCGTGTATGCGCGACGGTAAGTGGCGGTGATTCAACGGTATGGGAAATGTAAATAAGCATGTAGGTGTATTTTTATGTGTATGTACAGACCAATATATACACACACATATATATATATATATATATATATATATATATATATATATATATATATATATATATATATATATATATATATATATATATATATATAAAGAATGAACATGGTCACAATATAGCAGTCATAACGAATGTGAAAGGAAACAGCAGTGGAAATCACTGTTAGTGCTGTTATATATCAGGATGGCCATAGGTGAGCACACCTCTGCATCCCCAACCACAGGTAGGATGCTAAAAGTGGAACGAATGATCTCCCTGTGTTAAGTCTGACTTTCAGCTAGGTACAGGGCAGTCCCAGTCCCCAGTCGGACAAGCCTAAACCTGGATGACCATATGAACACCCTGACAATCAAACACATGTATGTGCCAGGACTATAGGCTTTGGAGGTCTGAATATCCTCGGAGTGAGTCAACATGCTGCACGGGTCCAGAGCAGTAGGGAATAGAGAATGGCACATGTGTAGCAGT